>NC_056735.1:538610283-538910283 GCF_019279795.1 Protopterus annectens
ATTTGCTCGCGGTGTAAGTGATTTACTCTGGTGCAAGGCTTATACCAGAGTAAGTCACTAACAGTATCACTAAGAAAGACCAACCACACACTCTACAAATGCACAGTATACATGCATTAATCACAACTATCCCCTTCCTACCCCTAAACTAATCCTATCTTGTGTACACATACACAACTATATTCTCCCCTAGCCCATACTGCAACTCTATACACATCACGTGCACATATGCACACATACTGAAAGCACACACATTTTGAATAACCTAATGTTCTGACATTCTGTTTAATCACACTTTTGACATTATGATATTCAGATGCTGCAATTCAGCCACTCAAAAGATTGCGTTCAATTGGTTTCCTATCATTTATTCGAAGTGAAGTCGGTCGGCATCACTTCATTCGAAAATCGGAATGCCGACCATAGGCAATGCTGAACACTGATATTGCCGAAATACACATCTGCCCCTATCTCAACCCATGTTAAAACCCATCCCTAGGTAGCAGTCGACATGTATTTTGGCAATTTCAGTATTCGACATTGTGAATTTCGCATAATCTCGGTCGACCATGTGAACAGTCGACCGAGTACATTTCGGGTATATGATAGTAAACCCGTTCGAGCTGCTGTCAGACAACTATATTCATTTATTTAGACAATCATTTTAGAAAATGCCACAGGAAAAGAGTAAAGAATCACATGCTATAGCTGTTTAAATGTGAAAATCTATGAACTCTTGTAAATATCTGTATATGAAACTAAACTTTAAATCCCCCACACAAAAATGAAGACGTAGTATAAAAATGATCTGCTCTATGTGCCTTATGGATAGTTCATCATTATCCTTAAGAGGGATAGCAACCTAAAAAGTTTTATGAGAAAGAAATAGCTTGGGAAAGTCATCTGCCTCCCTTGTTCTAATAGCTTGAATTTTCTTGAGATGATATTCAAAGGCAAACTTTCATTAGCATTTGACGAGTAAGGAAAGACTTGTGGAGATGATTCTCTCTTTTGCAAAGCATTTATGTGTTGGTTTTTCCAGATATTTTTATTTAACAATTATTTAGCAAGCATTAGTGGTTTGTGATTCCTCCAGAAATCAACCCGCTTTACAACACTTGCTTGGGAATTCATTATATTGCCTAATCCAAGATGTACATTTCATGTTAGAAAGACCCTTCTCCCAAAACTCCCACAACATGGCCATTTGTAATCCAGTGATATGTTAGCTGTGACAAGGAAAGACCTCATTACCAGCTAATTTGTATGCCTCTTAAATCACAGTCCCATTTACTATAAAGACATGTAGCTCATTACTAATCTATACCTCATGGTAGCAACCTGCTGTTTATGTAGTCAGTGGAATCCCCCCCCTTGCCACTTGCTCACACATACAAGTTCACAAACACAAATAAACACACAGATACATACACACTACGCTGTCTGCCCTACCATGATTTCCCCTACCCCGTAACAGTTTGAATGCCATTATGGAATGTATCTATTAGGCTCTAGTGAAATAGTGTATTCCCTACCCTCCAATCCTCATACTGCCATTGTTGCTTGTATGGCACTTAACTACATTAGTCATCCCTGGTGTCCATTTGCCCCCCCCCCCCTCCCACTCCCTGATCCCTATTATGATATCAGTGCAGTTATGGAGCTTTAAAGCAAAATCCCTGACAGCTAGAGTATCCATTCCCCACTCACCATTATTATGTCAACATGAATAAGTCACTTTGAGAGTAATCTCTTTTTTCTAGTGATTCCCTTCCAGCACATTTATGTTTGGTGGTTGAATGTGGCATTTTGGTTGTGCTCAAAACTGTGACATGGTGAGGATGGCCATGCTGATCTACAAGACCATGCAATTTCTTAAATCACTCTGCCATGTACATGGCTTCCTGAAAGTGGATCCAGGGAGAGCACATGACTAAATAACATTTGTCTCTTCCCACAAGAATGCCTTATTAACATTCAATGTGGCTGCTTGTCAGCCCTTTGTGGTTTTGCATGTCTTTGTGTAAGAGGACCATGCATCATGATGTAAGGATGGTTGCCAAATCAGGAAAAGGTGCCACAACATGTACATGAAGGTGTACACATTGTGGTACCTTATTGAATCTGACTCTTAGAGACTCTTAGGATTCAAAGGAAAATGACAAATGTATCCCTGGACAAACCTGTTTTTACCTTCTGGACACTGGCAGTGCAACATGAAAGATGGAAATGGTTTCTGAACTCACTTGCTTTGTTATTCTTATGATCATATGATCCTATACATGACCACTCCACCAGAAACAGACTAAGAGAAAATACATAATGTAATGCTTCATGCATTCTGCATAATCAACAGTGTGAGGCTGATCTTCACTGGTCCTTACAGTACTCTGTTCTTCTCTATGAGAGCTTGACATCTGTTTGAAGACAAAGCTTTTTTTAAAATTTATTTGGAGGTTGAATACAGAGTAGTCTGCAAATATATATAATACTCTATGCTGGAAAGTTATTCATCCAATAAACTGGACTCCTGTTTATTTTATCTTTTCTGACTAGTCATTTTTAGTTCATGTGCCTCCAAAAGTGATATCCCCAGTTTGTGATCCATAGAATTTTATTATTTTTGCTGACCATGTGTGAGGATCCTTTGATAAGCCAAATATGGAGAACTGCAGATACCTGTGCCTTTACCAAATCCATGAACACATCAGGATCTGACTTGATAAAGAAAATATAGAAAACTGCAAATATTTGAGCCATTTCCAGAACCCATGGAGCCATGAAAAATTTCCTTGCGCACACTGCAGATACAGCTTGTTTTAAGACTAGCATAGCAAAAATGCACATTTCTTTATGAATATAGGCTGATAAATACAATCAAAATAGCAAATGTTATTAATCAACCTCTAATTGACATCATCAATGTCCTTTACCAATTTATTGATGTTACTTAATAGCTAAATCAGAATGCATTTTCATATTCAGAGTGAACGGATGCTTGCAACATCTGTTGATGGTGGCAGGTGTTATTAATATTATCCCCAAAACCAAGAATGAGAAAGGGGGAAAGCGGTGCTTCTGAAGAGGAAGCATTGCCCCTCCACCCACCAATCTGTAGCCAGAGACTATCACCTCCCATTTTCATCACTTTAGTAAATTCTTCATTAACAGTGCAATATGCATATTAAATAGGTCAAAATCCAGCATCACTTCAGTATATTCCATCCGACTTATACCAAACAAGATCTTATTAATACAGGTCCAAATGCTCTAAAACTATAATAGCCATAGTCATCACAATCCAAGCTACCTGATAATTAAATTTATGAGCAAAATCAATAGAACTCCATTCACAAGCATTCCTCAAAAAACAGCATAGGTGTCCTTACTGATCATCAAAAAAAAAAAAAAATAGATGGGTGCACAAGACCCAGGATTAAAAGTGCCCAATCCTGGTAGGCACACTGATGCCAGGACTGGAAAAAATGACAAAGTATAATCCTTAAAATATGGAAACATTTCTACAACAGGGTTAGACCAGGCCAGGGGGGGTGGCTCCTCTGTTGTAGAAGGAAGTAGCAGTCCACAAAAATCAATAAAACTGGTAGGCCAAAGAAGAGTTTTAAAGACAATAGAGTGGACTATTGAGGATAAGAAAGAAATTATGTATTGTTACTATTATGAAAAAGCCAAGAATTTCCAGACACAAGATATACAAAAAGCTAAAAGAGAAATTAAAGGAAAGAACATTATTTCCACAATAAAAACTCAAATAAAAATGTATGTTCATTAATACAACATATTTCTGAAAAACATTATATAGACCAAGAAAATGTGATCTGTTTGGAAAAAGAAGCATATGAGGAAGTGTGAAAATATAAACAACAAAACCTACAGACTTTAGAAAAGTATAAGAAAGAAATGTGGACATGGGAAATAAAGAGAGATTTGATACAGTGCAATATTTATGCAAAGTCAAAAGCCAAATTAATCAATACAAAAAAGGCAGCCCCAAAGATATTGGAAGAGAAATATAGGCAAAGGTATCCAGATATGGAACATTTTGCAATTAAAAAAAAATATATCACAAAAAAGAAATGTGGAAAAAATGATTTGCAAAGGAGACATTAAAAAATAGAAGCTGAAGTTATGGAATGGCTGCAAAGTGAAGGATTTGGTGTAGAAATTCTGATACATTTGACATCACAGCATGATGGAACGAGTCCCCAAAGAAAGAAGAAACAGGGAGATCAGAGACATCTGAAGAAGAAATATGGACACGGTGTAATATTTATGCAAAGTAGAAAGCAAAATTAATCAATACAAAAAGAGCAGCACCAAAGATATTTGAAGAGAAATGCAAGCAAAGGAATCTGGACATGGAAAACTTTATAATACAAAAATAAGAAGACAAAGAGGAAAAGTAAAAAAGTAGATTAGTAATGAAGAATTTAAAGAAATAGAAACTGAGGTTATGGAGTACCTGCAAAGTGAAGGATTCAGTGTAGAAAATCTAATTCAGAAAGCATCACAGCAGGATGCAGCTATAGACATCCAAATTAAGGAAAACACAGTAAAACAGGAAGCAAATGGGCAGTTGATATATGAAGATATTTTGCAGCCTTCTACAGGAAATCAGTATAAATGTTCATTTGAAGCTGGACAGCAAGGGAAGAAAAAGGAAACTGAAGCAACTCTAACATAGTCAATGTTGAGGAGTGATAGGCCAATGAGTTCCCATATGACAGAGCAACAGATGACACAGGGTGAAATTGAAGAGAATGTCCCACAAGATGATGCTATAGAACTTTCTATAGAATGCCCACAGGAAATTGAGAACAAAAAATGTGCCTTCAGTTTAGAAGAAAATGAGCTAAGAGAAGAGTTGCTTGATTTAACAGAGATAGAGAGACATATTAAGATCAGTTAAAGAAATAGCAGAAGGTCAATAAAACCCCAAAAGTCAGAAGTTTGATAAAACAAATGAACACACTAATTAGGACTGTCCATAGAGATCCATGCAATATAATAGAAGTTAGCAGGATATATTACTGTGCAGCTAAATTAATAACAGATAAAATTCTACCACAAGAACACTGGGTAGTGAGGGAAAGGAAGGGGAGAAATCAAATACCATCATGGACGTGATGAATAGAGAAAACTATAAAGCAATTAAGACAAAAAGTGTCACTGTTAGAAGAGTATAAAAGAGAGAACGGATCAACAAAAATACTTAGTTTTGATAAAAGCAATGCACAGTATTATAATGGATCAGGATCTATCTTGCACTATTGTAAATAATAAATTAAATATCTCAGCACATGCAGAAAAAGTTAGAAGATACACAGATAAAAATAAAGAAAAGTTACAAAATAAGCAATATTTTGATGACCCCAAAAAGTCCTATAGAGAACTGGGAAACAAGGCAAAAGGAATTGAAAGACCACCCAAAAAAGAAGAAATAGATCTATTTTGGAGAAGTATCTATGAAGATCCTGTAGATCATGAGAAATATGCTAAATGGATAGAATAAGTAAAAGAAATAATAAGAAGTTCAAAGGTACAGGATATGAAGTGGGATGAGGTAAAGGACAGAGTGGTTGATATAAAGTTAAGAAAAGCCTCCAAATGGAAAATCCCTAGATCCAGATGCAGTACCTAACTTCTGGCTAAAAGTATTAACATCTGTTTATGAAGATTTAGCCATGAGTAATAACTATTTATATGCGCACCCCAAACAAACACCAACCTGGTTAGCAACAGGGAAAACAATGCTCCTACTTAAGAGTGAACTTGCAAGTTATCCTAAAAATTATAGACCAATAACTTGCCTTCCAACGATGTATAAACTATATACCAGAATTGATGCCAACAGAGTTTATGGTCATTTAGAAGAAAATTCAATTACGGCAATAGAACAAAAGGGTAATAAATGAAAGTCATATGGAACAAAAGATCTTCTGTTGCTAAATAAAGTCATAATGGAGAACTGTAAAAAGGGTAAACTCTAAATATGGCATGGATTGACTACTAAAAGGTATTTGATAGTATCCCATATTCATGGATAAAAGAGTGCTTAAAAATATATGATATACCCTACACTGATCAATTACATTACAGTGACTATGAAACACTGGAAAACAACTTTGCAATTAAGCCATGATAAAGGACAAATGTTTATTCCAGGGATAAAATTTCAAAGGGGGATATTCCAGGGTGACTTCCTGTCATCACTGCTGTTCTGTCTTGCCCTTAACCCTTTAAGCTGTCTAACAGATTAGGCTATATATTGGCCCCTACAAAACAACAAAGGGAAAAGACCTCACATCTTCTCTTTGTTGATGATTAAAAATTGTATGGCTCACCAGATGAAGAATTGAAAGCATGACTGTAAGTAGTTAAAAGTTTTTTTAGATGATATAAAAATTTTGTTTGGTCTTGAAAAATGTGCAAAAGTAACCTTTAAAGCAGGAAAACTACAGCACCAAGAAAACATCAGTTTGCGACAAGAATGTGATATAAAATAAATTGACAATGAGAGAATGTATAAATATTTGGCAATTGATGAAGGATCAACAATAAAATATGAACAAATGTGAATAAAACTTAGTAATGAATATTTTAGAAGACTTGTATTAATCCTGAAAACAGCACTGGCATCTAGGAACAAAATACAAACTATAAACCAGTTTGCACTTCCTGTCCCAACTTACAGTTTTGCACTCCAAAACATGTTGGATAGATTAGACAGGAAAACAAAAAGGATGTGTCATGCTCACCAAATGATTTATAAAAATTCAGTGCAAGCCAAGATTATATATTCCCTGTTCTGAAGGAGGTATGGCCTCCTTGAAATTGATTACACGTATACATCTGCAATCGTGGGACTGCACACATATCTGCTGACCTCATAAGTCCCAAACATAGTGAAAGTTTTGAAACATGAGAAGAATAAATCTAAGATGACATCCCTGCTTAGTCTAGCAGAAGCATGTTGGTGTCAAGCAGGAATGGAAATCAAATCAGAAGTAGATAAAAATCAGGCAGCAAATGAATCTGACAAAAAAAAAAATAAAACAAAAAACAAAAGAAAGAATATAAGGTAAGGTGAAGGATCAGATGAGGAGGCAAGAAATGTGGAAAATGCATAAATATAGTTGCAAGTATAGAAAATTTCTGGAAGAACCTCATTTTGATCAGGATTGAATGCAGAAGTGGTTAAGGATAGGCAAATTCAAACCAAAAGATGAAAAGTTAATATTGGTGGCCCAAGATTGTGTGCTACATACATGTTATTTTACAAAGTCCATTGAACATGTGAGAGAAACAGCCAAATGTAGATTTTGTAAAACATAATTGGAAACTGTTGCACACCTTGTTGGTTGTGATGTACTAATGGCAGAAGGATTGTATACTGAAAGGCATAATAATGTGGCAAGACTGTTGCACTGGGGATTGTGCAAACATTATGGTATAAACATTATGGAACTGAAGTGGTTGAAAATCACTGGAAATATGAGCCACAAAACATCATAAATAATTTTGAAGTTTTCATCACATGGGATCACCCATTACCAACAATTTAAAAGACAGATGCAAAAAAAACAGGTATAGTTGTCCATGAAAAGAAGACAAAAGTAGCATTGATTATTGAAATTGCAACATCCAGTGACTACAGTGTCTTGCATATAGAGAGACACAAAGTCATAAAATATCAAGATTTACAGGCAGAAATGAGAGCAATGTGGAAGAAAGATACCCAGACAGTTCCAATAGCAATAGGAGCAACAGGTCTTATAAAAAATAATCTACAATTGTATTTAGATATGTTACCAATACATGAAACCCCATATGGATTGCAGTAGGACTCATTACGGGGCACATTGCAGGAGCTGCGAAGAGCACTTTTGGCTAAAATCAAACATTGAAACAATACTAATTTCATGAACTTTAATTGTACTTTGACTTTGGAATGGGGTCCATTCCCATCATGGTATTAAAAATTCAAAAGATTAGAAGAAATTAAAAAAATCATACTGTAATTGAATTAGGTTGTCTTTGCTTAATCTGTGATAAATCTCTTATAATCACTGACCATAGTTACAGTTTTGAAATCACACCAAAGTCATTACCCAGGAGATTGATCAAAATAATGGCAGATAAACAATGTTAACTTATAGATACATCCATAGAATACAGCAACTGACTCCATCTAAGATCACAACAACCTAACCAATGAAACTTCCACAACTGAGGGTCCATCTCCAACAAACCACCTTCAAGTATAACCAATGCCCTCTTCATCATCCAATACATATAGGAAAGGCTAACAATGACCACTTTTCTTTGACCTGCTAGAAAAATAAACAGTACTAACCAGGCATACCAATACCACACTGCCTCACTTACAATTGAAAAGTGTTAGAATTCCACCTGCCCTGCCTATTAAGTACATCAATGAATCTGCCCTCTGTGCCTAGATCAGATACTCTCTGTATTCAAAAATAATTAGATAAACAACGTTAACTTATAGATACATCCATAGAATACAACAATTGACTCCATCTAAGATCACAACACCCTAACTAATGAATTATATGTCAGCACTAAAAAATTCAAAGCACTACACCCTCACAAACTCCCCTTGAGTACCTTGTTCCCCATTTGCCCTTTTTTTCAATTATAAAGGAATTCCCAATATTATTCTAGCATGTCCAAATGTCAGTTGTCAATCTCCTCTCTGGTACAGCTGGTGAATCTGGGAATCTTGAGGCAATGTTACAGCTGCCTCATGTACACAGACACCCTCTCCTCCTCCCTACAAATTCCAACACATGTGAGAGATGCAACCATATAGCCAAACTGGAGGCTAAGTTCTCTCAACTCAGTACTGGCGTAACCAGTCAGGAGGAGAAGGAAACCACACTCACTACAATTCCAGTCTCACATAGACCTACCACAACAGCAAACCAAACACATAAACACACAAAAACATACTTGGAGGCTCTAAATAAAAATCTGCCTAAGCAGCAGAGACCTCCAAAGCAGACACCCAAGCAACCGCTACCCCAAAACAAAACACATGCAACACATAGCTCACAAACCAGTGTGCCAGACAGTCACAGACCTTAAGGCTAAACAACACACCTGATACACTTGAAATAGGTGACTCTATTGTCAGGCACACTGATATCCTGCTCACCAGGCTGAACAAGGAGAAGGTCACGGTGAGCTGCCTGTTGGGCACTAGGATCCGTCACATAACACAAGCACTCAGGTCACCCCAAGGCAAGTACAAATATGACTCAGTCATTGTCCATGCTGGTGTGAATGTCCTGAGACGTACTTCCCTGGACTACATGAAAAGAGACATAGAGGAGCTCTCTGAGCATGTAGCCCAGGGCGGTATGACCCTGACCTTGAGTAGCATCTTACCCTCACCAAGAATGATGCCACAATATGAAGACAAGATGATCAATTTCAACAATTGGCTTAAGTATTGGTGTCATTCAAAGGGGATCCAATGCCTGTCAGCCTGGGATGACATGCTCGACAAGCCACGATGCTTCGCTAGGGACGGCTTGCACCTGTCACCCCTGGGCTTTCGGATATTGGCAAAGGCTCTTGCTACCCCCATAGTGCCGTTTTTAGGCAAGGCTCAAAAGACAAACCCACCTCCATAGGTATCATAAGGGATAAGAAACTAAGAGTAATGCTACTCAACCCCAGAAGTCTAAACCTCAAGATGCACGCACTCAAAACTCTCCTTAGCATGGAGAACATCGATATCTGTGCAGTAACAGAAACCTGGTTCAAGGCTCCCAAGAGCACCCCAGCACTACCAAGTTATACCTCATACCATGCTTTTCAGCCCCAAAACTTGGACTGAACAACAAAAGGAGGAGAGGCTATCAATATTCTTCAAAGATACCCCCACCTCCAGGTTGGTGTTACAGCACAAAGCATCAGAGACTATCCATGTGCAACTAACAGTGGGTAAAACTGCCTTCCAGTTTATAGCCTGCTACAGACCACCCTCCCAAACCCAGTAACCCCACTCGGCCTTGCTGAGAACACTGGAAAATATGAAGGTCTCTACAAACACCATTATATTGGGCGACTTCAACTACCCAAACATAGACTGGGAGCATTACTCTAGCTCCAACACCCTAGCACAAAGGTTCCTAGAATTTATAAACTCAAATGTTATGGAACAACTTGTTACCACTCCCACAAGAGGAGAAAACATACTGGACCTGATCATCAACAACATGGGGACTCCAGAACAGAAGTGTATCCCTCACTGGTAAGATCAGACCATAAACTAAGCTCACTGGATATTCACATCCCGACCCCAACCCCTGCCCAGAAAACCACAGTGAAAAACTTCTTTAAAGCAAATTTCACACTCCCCAAAACTGAGGTGGAATCCTTCAAAGCCCCTGGGCCTGTGGAAAATATGGCCCAGATCGCAGAATCCTTTATAAACACATTCTATGAACACCTTCAGGAATGCATGGATCATGCAATCCCAGATAAAACCAAGACCCAATCCTCCAAAGGCAGACGTCCTGTCTGATGGACCCCAGCCATAAACAAACTATACAATAGAAGGAGGAAGCTACTACATGATAGAGCAAAATCCGAAAAAGGGAAGGCATCTCTGATCAGTATTAGCAAAAAACTACGGGCACTCATAAAATTGTCTAAGGCCAGCTTAGAGAGAAAAATTGCACAGGACACTAAGGATAATCACAAGGCTTTCTCTAGTTATGTTAGGAACCTGGGTGGGTATTCCCAGATATGCTCAGAATTAGTCCAAAATGACAAAAAATACACCGATCCCACAGACATTGTCAACATCCTAGCTGACAAGTTCAGGGCAAACTCCCCCCCCCCCCTCCCCACCAAAAGGGCAAATATCTATCCCAGCAGTGTGCTGCCCCCCCTGACATCTCAGATGCTCAGGTAAGAGCCGCCCTCTCCAAAGCAAAAAACACAGCATCAATGGGAACAGACGGTGTCCCGGGCTGCGTCCTACATGAACTCCAAGAAGAGCTAAACCCAAACATAAAACTCCTGTTCAGTCTCAGCCTTACTACAGGATATGTACCCAAAGAGTGGCGTACAGCAACACTGGTCCCTCTCCACAAAGGTGGTGCCTCAATGGATCCTGGAAACTATTGCCCCATAAGCCTGACTAGCTTGGTCTGCAAAGCTATGGAAAGGATCATCATGGACCTCATAAATAAAGATATTGGGGACCTACAGACACTGGATCTTACCCAGTTCAGCTTTGTTAAGGGCAGATCCTGCCTCTTAAACCTGGTCGATTTCTTTGAAACAGTCACCAAGGCCATTGACAAGGGACAGGTGGTCCACACAGCCTACCTGGACCTTGCAAAAGCCTTTGATACAATACCCCACTTGGGCATTATAGATAAGCTCACCAGCTTAAATATAAACCCCTATGTCACTAGATGGGTTGCAAACTGGCTCAAGGACAGAACCCACATGGTTAGAATTGCTGGAGCCATATCAGACTCGAATCCAGTTACAAGTGGCATCCCACAAGGCTCAGCCCTGGGACCTCTCTTGTTCGGTATATATTTCTCGGAGGTACAGGCGAACACGGAAGGACTGTGGCTGACCAAGTTTGCAGATGACTGCAAACTGGGCGCCATAATTGACTCTCCAGCCGACACAATCATCATCCAAAAGGGCCTCATAGAAACAGACAACTGTTGCTAGAGCCATGGCCTCAAGCTAAACGCCAAAAAGTGTATAGTCATCCCCTTTGGCAAAAACAAACTGCCCACAAATTACCACATAGGTGGTAATTCATTAAGTACGGAAGAAGTAATTAGGGACCTGTGGACCCAAGTTGATAGCAATCTCTCCTTTGACAACCATGTGGCCAAAATGGTTAGAAAAACATTTTATATAGCCCACCTAATCATGAAGGGATTCACATTTAGATCAGGGGAGGTCATCGTGCCTCTTTACTCATCCCTCATCAGGCCCATAATTGAATACAATGCCCCTTTTGGGATGTACCTTACCAGACACCTGCAGCAACTGGAAAGACCCCAAAAGTACCTCACCAAGAGGATCAAAGGGCACAAACAGATGCCATATGCTGCCCGGTTAAAGAAATTCCAGCTCTCCTCAGTGGCATACCGCCTGCTCAGAGGCGATCTCTGCCTGACATATAAAGCCATGTCCAACCCGGAATTAATGGACATGCTGCACCTCAGAAAATCCAAATCCCATTGAGCTACGTGCTCGAGAGACTTGAACCTCAGCACTGAAATAAATAGGACATGCTGGTGGGACAGATTCATAACCCAGAGGCTCCCTTCACTCTGGAATAAAATCCCAGTCCAGGTTAGGCAGAGTCCCTCATTGACTCTCTTCAAGAGGAATCTTGATGAGTGGATGGGAGATTGTAGGTTTACCCCAGGTATCACTTCTGTGTCACTGTTAGACAGAGGCACAGTATACTAACCTCAAAAAAGGGCATAGCAAAATTAATTTAAAATGGGTGGCGAAAGCCAAACACACTCTGGCTAGGCTTATAAATGCCCTAGGGCAGATAGCCTAGTATGAACCTATGAACCTATGAATCTATAATGCAAGTAATATCTAGAAACTCTTATTCACAGCATCTAAATACCTTCTTCAAAGCCACATCAAACTGCTTAAAGATAAGACTCTACTATCCTTAAAACAAACAAAAAAAATGCTTCTTTCATCCCAGCCTTTGCTAGCAGCCACCATCTGAACCCCCACCTTGCTGCACATAACTGAAGCTCACTGTCACATGTCAAAATAATCTGAGGACCCTTACCCTTTTGATCTGCCTTAGATGCCTTCACCAAGTTAAGCACATCCTCTTTTTTAATAAATGCATCTCATCACTTTAAACTGGGCCTATGTTTAGCCATCCAATGGCATGTTTCTCAAACAGCCATTCATCGTACACATATCATCAAAAGTTCATTTCAATGAAAGGCCATATGTTTGTAAATAATATCATTGAATGATCATAGCAGGTCAAGACAAACGAAATGGAATGTAGTACATACTTATCGGTATGGCAGGGATAAGGAAATTGACCCTTTCCTTACTGTAGTGCAGTCTAGGAAATCTACCCTTTGCCCACTGTAGTTCAATCTCAAAGTTAGTATATAAAATTAGTGGGGGTGTGGGGATTTAGTGCTCACCAAATCCTCCTCAGTGGGGGGGCTATGATCCTCATCCCCCCACTAATTATATATATATATATATATATATATATATATATATATATATATATATATATATATATCAACTCTGAGATCACACTACAGTGGGGAAAGGGCAGATTTCCTTACCTCTACCGTACTGATAAGTATGTACTACATTCCTTTTTGTTTATGTTGGTCAACTATGATTGTTCAATATATTATTTATGATCGTATGGCCTTTCGTTGAAATGCACTTTTGATAATATGTGTAAGATGAATGACCATCCGAGGAATGTGCCATTTGATGGCTAAATATAGACCCCTTTAAACTACCTAATGACCCTCCAGTTCTGAAAGTGCCCATCTACAAAAATACAGCCAAGGTTGTGCATAAAACATAAGCTTCACCCTTCCATGTCCTTAAAAAAAACCTCCCCGGAGGTATATGTTTATAGGTTCATAGGTTCATATGAAAGTATTAGGCAATTAGTCTGCAGACCATTTCAAACCTAGCCAAAATTTTCAAAATTTCCCTCTAGCCTCACGGAGGGCAAACCAAGATAGAATGAGACAGAATTTGAAGCTGCCCATCTAATTATCTAAGGTTACTTTCAAGGTGACAAAGGTGCTACTCTGCTTGACATGGAGTGGAAGCTTATTCCAGATGTGAGGGATATGATGGGATATGAATTTATCATGTCAACTTGTCTTATGCATCTGCTGATGAAGGTTTGGTTCTTTTAACTGAGCATTTGACGTGTCTTTAGCTATGTGAAGAAATCAAATAGAGTTGGATCTTTCATGGCACGAAACTGAGTACAGAGAAAGGGTTGCCAATCTCTCCTGATAAAAATTTTTGAGTCAACTGATCTTTTTATGTCTCTCCAGTTGTGTGATATGTTTAGATAAATACATGCCAAAAGGTGTGTTATATTCATTAATGGGTCTGATAAGATATGAGTAATATGGATTAAGACTTCTTTGAATGTAGTAGAAATGCCTTTGGAAATTAAATGGGCCAGATAAAGCTTTCTGAACTACTGAGGACACATGATGGTCAAATGATAAGGAATTATCAGCAAGTGTACCCAGATCCGCTGCAGCAGAGTCTAATTTGAGGGTTGCATCTCCTATATGGTAAGTGAAACTGTTTTGTTTACCAAAATGAACTGCGTTACTTTTGTTTGCATTTAATTTGAGACCATTGTCCTTCCATATTTGCCTAAAGGTAAACCTGTAAGCTAGTCCTATCCCCTGAACTTTCTCACATTAGCCAATCCTTTGTCCAGCTAACTAAATTCCCATATTGAGCCAATGCTGCTAAGGCTGACAGCTGCACATTAACCATTTTGGCACAGTCATTAAACTGCCAAGTATGTACAACATACTTCACGATAAACTCATTTGACCAAACTCTTATCTTCTGCCCTAAACTCACCCAAAACTGCCTAGAATAACTCAGAGAGGATGCATATGCCTTCTTTGTGGAAGCAGACAAAGACTGCTGAAGAAAATGTTGTGCAACACTCTGTCAATCTCCAAAAACTCCTTGGAAACCAATGACAGTGCTCTTCCACATGTAGAAATTCAATTCAGAACCTGCAAAACTTAGAGCATGACAGACTATCTACTCTCACATCGCAATGTGCTGAAATATGCTGCACCAAAATAAAAAAGTTAATCCTTTAACACTATAACACTAACTTCTTTAATAATAACTGCATCAGTTCCATGTTTGATGTTTTCTTAGCTAGAGATCGAACAACAGTTGGACTATCAGAAAAGAAAAACAGAATTTGAACAACTGTTGGATTATTAGAAAAGAAAACCATTCATCTGTTGGCCAACTCCTTCTGCCATTTCACTGATGCCACTCAAACAGACATCAATTCCAAGAACATGATATCACTTTTTATTTGCTCATCCCATTCTACTGATCAGGGGACTGTAAACCACTTACATACAAAGTCATCCTCTATGCCTAGATCACCTGCTGCATCTGTGAACAACTCCCAATCAACTGCAAAACACTCAATAATCCTGCCACATTGAAATGCCATTCAAACTTTCTAACAAGTTTAACTAAAATTACAAGTCCTGAGCCAATGCCCTAGCTCCCTGTCCCAGTCATGTTTTTTCTTACCACCCTTTAGCAGGTTGGCTATTGACCTGCAAAAGGGACATCCCAGGGCTACTACTCAAAAGGAAAAATTCAGCCTTCATAGCACCTCCATCCCATCTCTCATCCTAACCTTGGCTACATTCAACAACCTCTCAATAATATATATATATATATATATATATATATATATATATATATATATATATGTATGTATATCCATGACCTGCATGAATCCTCCAACTAAAAAAAAAAAACAGTCTCCTCCCTCTTATATTTCACTAAAGGTACTGAGAGCTTATGGCAAAGGTGCATGAAGTCCTACACCTCAACTTCAGAGCTGTCTCCACCTTTTCTCAATAACAAAAAAAATCCAAATAATTTACTCCCTTTTGTCATTTCACCCACTGGTTCCACGTCCAGTGCAAATCTGTGCTGAACTGGGTAACTCAAGCTAGAACATAACCCATTGCAATAGCCATATCAAAAAATAACTTCCCTTCTACATACATTAACCACGAACCAAAAGAAAAATGTATAGTGTATCCAAATAACCAATAAATGCAAACTAGTGCACCATGCTGTAAAAAACTTTAATGGAATGTAATTGTGCCAGATGAATAATCCACAAATTAGTGAATGGAAAAAAAAATATTTTATTGCCACAAGACATCAATAAAATCCATGTTTTCTGTCCACTTTGTTGGGTATTATTTGTCTAGCATACCTGAACTCCATTGAAGTTTTTGACCTCACAGTGCACTAGTTTGCATCTAAATACATTTCCAATTTCAGCCAATCCTCTTTGATTACCAGCAGCAACCTAAAGGCAACCTCATTGTCCAGGTTTGCTGTCTGAATCAACTTAACTGCATCATCCAAGTGTGCATACTGAACCTTTACCAGCTCCTTGTTAGTATGATCATTCAGTAAATTCCCTTCAGGAAAAGACAAGTGACAAATGACCCAGTATTGTCCCGGATTCTTTTCCAGAACCAGACTCAATAATAACATCCTAAACTTCTTAAATGAGGTGTAGTCAATGGACCCATAATCCTACCTGCACTGACCTCCTTGTACAGCAAACTCAATGAAACATCCTCTCTCCCTTTAACAAATTTCAAATTGTTACAAACCTTGTTAAGATCCCTTGCATCCAACTGAATTGAAAAACTTGAGCTAAGTCTTTCACTATCCCCATGTTGTGGAAATGTG
This sequence comes from Protopterus annectens, assembly GCF_019279795.1. Taxonomy (NCBI): domain Eukaryota; kingdom Metazoa; phylum Chordata; order Ceratodontiformes; family Protopteridae; genus Protopterus; species Protopterus annectens. The sequence goes on from NC_056735.1 coordinate 538,626,847, forward strand.
TAACACATCTAGTGTCAGTGCTTTAATAGAGGAATGCACTGCCTAGTTTCCCAGCCCCTCTCTGAGAAGGTTGTTCTGGCCTGCCAACTAATCCTCTGCTCCTTCCTCTCAACTACACATCAGCAAGCAGCCCCACTTCTCTTTGCAAGATCAAGAGCCAAGTCCTGACCCCTGACATCCTACCCAGCTTCCTTATACCAACACCTTGCACCACTGCACTGCCCTCCACAAAAGGAACAAACATGAGAGAAAGGACATGTGCCAGGAGCACCTTTTTTGTTTAATGCCCAATATGCCCTGCCACCAGCCACATCTTCAGTTAAACTGCTTGATTTGATATACACAGCTTATCACACATGGTGATGAACCACTTATCAGAGCGTAACGTCCCACTTAAAGGATTTGTCCATGACCTTCAACTTCCTATATTTCTGGTGTACCATAACTAGCAATTACTACTGCTCAACCTCTGAGCCTCCCTAATTGAAAAAAAAGTTGCTGACATCAGCAATATTTTCTGGGGTTCCATCTTTGCCACCATTGCCATAAGGTACATGAAATCTAATACCTCATTGTTCTAAAGTCTTATCTTAAATCTGGATGCTGTCTTTTTGCCAGTCACTGCCAGAGCTACCACCAGGCATTTTGAACCTAGGCTATCTGCCTCATCTAAACACTGTACCTCATCTAGATTTAACAAATCAAAAATATCAACAAAGTCACCTGTTCAAATATTTTCCTTAGTAGCCAGACAGATAAGCAGTGTAACATATATATATATATATATATATATATATATATATATATATATATATATATATATATATATATATATATATATATATATATCTTTGCCTCCATCTAAGAACTCCTGTGCATTATCCATGCCCGCCATTTACTAGCCTGTATCAGGATCCCTCGTCCGTTGCTAAACTGATTAGTTAACCTAACAAATTGTCACTAAAACCAACACTGTTAGCATTAGACTCTACCTGTTCAAGTGTAACTGACTCAGCTTGACCTCCAAAAGCCTGATCCACCAAGCTACAACTCCTGCAGTCTCAACTTCCCTTCTATATACACATCCTAGAAAATACCTGCCAAGTATTCATCACCCTGCCTGCTGTCTAACCTTGACCCAACCAACACCCCAGATGACTCATGGCCTCCACTTGCTTCCCCCACTAATCACAAAGAATTATCAAAAGAGTTACCTTCTGTAGGATGGGCCTCTAGCAGTGAATCCACCACTGTAGACCTTCATCCTCACCTTGTCTTCTTGCTCTGATTCTGTTCTCCACCTTGTGCTTCAGTATCATCTGGCTTCCTACACTTCCCATGACCCTGCTGCTGCCACTGGTTTCACCTTCTAAAGGATTCTGGGCTGTTGCCTGTGCTACTGCCTCTTGGAAGAAGGCCTCTGCCTTAGACAAGACTGACTGCTATTTCTTTCCCAATTCTACAATGTTTATCTTCCCTGAGAAGAAAAAAAAAATATTATCTCATTCAACAACATCTTCACCCACATTTTCCTTTGAATGTTGCTCCTCTAACTATATTGAGCCTTCATCCATCCATCCAAGACTTCATCTAGAAGAGGAGAGACATACCCTTACTATGAATCACAATTATACAATGAAAATTGCTATATATTTGGGTTATATTTTATGCATTCCTCAAAAGCAGTCCAATTTTCTCCAATAGGTATAGCTACCTGTCAAGTTGTTGGAGTGGTCTACCTCTGCAGTAGAACAGATTTCCTGCACCACAACTGGTCATAGGTATGTGTTCACATCCTCCAATATTAATGTGACAAATGCACTGCAAACAACAACATTTAACTCCTGGTTTATATTACCTAAAGCTGGAAAATCAGAGTCAGCTCCTGTCAATAACTTTGCTTAATATTTATTTATTTTACATTTGTTGACCGGGAAAGTCCGACTAGATGCATGTCCATTTTCTCCGGAGGCCCGGGGAGAAAAGCTACACAGTTAAATTAATTATATTAATTAATAATATTAATAAAATAGCTGTTCTAATATACTGTCCCCCTGTTCCTCTAAGTATCTCTACTTGCTATGTGCTAGAACAGTACTTTTGTGCAGGGGTTTGATATAATGCCCATTTTCAGTTGTAGAGATTCGCTGAGGCAAAGTTCAACATACTGATTCACATTGCTATACTTTCGCATTAATGATGACTTGATCTAAGAGCAGATATGTTTTTATATGTCCATGCACACACATATATGTGTGTTTTTATATATATATATATATATATATATATATATATATATATATATATATATATATATATATATATATATATATTTATATATATATAGAGAGAGAGGGAGGAAATTTTATCAGCCAGAAAAAAATCTTGCTATCATTTCAGATGAGAATTTTGCTTTAAGAGTAGAGAAACATTGCTTTATTAGTTGGAGAAGGTTTGTTTAATGAAACAGTTAGAGTTGTATAAAATGAGCCCATAGATAAGCCCAGACAGAGTGTTGTTCGCACTTTCTCAGAAGGGATTTGATATCTGCAGAAATGGCACTTGGAAGCTGATAAAATGAAGACTAAGGACCTGGAAGAAGATATCAGGTGGAGGCTGGAGGTCATTCTTCATTCTTGTAATAGGAATCTGGAAAGGAAAGCTAATGAGTGGCTCAAAGAAAGAATAGAATTTCTGAAGATAATTATATTTTTTTAAAACCATAAAGCTTTTATTTTGGGAAGAATTAACACTTTTATGTTTTTGTAAAATAAAGTCACCCTGCTATTTTTTAAGACTGTATGTAGCTTTTATATAAGCATGTTTTTGTGTAATTTGTAAAATCCGTATGTGTACATTCACACACACATCATGACACACATCCACCACACACATGCACACACAAATGCACATGCACACACACACACACACACACACACACACACACACACACACACACACACACACACACACACACACATGTATATACACACAGATATATATATATATATATATATATATATATATATATATATATATATATATATATACAGAGAGAGAGAGAGAGAGAGATAACTAGGTAGCTAGCTAGACAGAGATATTTAGATATATACATATATGTATATACTCATGAGGAAACGTTAGCTCTTAGATGTAATTGAATTAATGAGCATCACTGCTGCAGATACATTTACCGTATCAGATTCAATAAATACTCCAGATTTATTAAAGATTTAGTTTCATATGAGTCTGTGAATAGAAATAAAGTTAAACCACATAGTAATAGTAATATAATTTCAAGATAATGTACATTTGAAAAAGTTATGCATTTACATGTAGAAGACGAATAAATTGTTAAATCATCATCTATAAAGTATTTTAATTTAGTTTTTGTAGCCAAAGGTTTTAAAAAAAATCTAATTAAATATATTGCATAAGGCAATTTATCTACTCCTGCATTATCTTCTTCATTTTAGGGGGTATAATAGGTACTCATAAGACTTACAGAAAATGTGTAATGACTTCATTTTTTGAAATTTATATAATATCAGATGATATATTGCATAAAGGCAAAAAAATCATTTAGTTCTGAGAAATTTTAAATGTAATACCAAATAAAATAACATTTTAGAAATGCAGCTATATTCTACAAAAAATGTATTTTCCATATAATCACACCGAGAGTCTGAAGTATGTATGAATTTTAATAACTTTGCAAACTAATCTTGCTATCCAGATAGTGTTTAATATTAGGAGGTAATGTCAGCAAGACTGAAATAATATTGATGTATGAATGTTGCAGTTTCTTTCCCAGCACACATGTTAAGAAGGAAGTAGGTCAGGATTCTACTGATTTATTATTAAAATTCAGCATCAGCATAAAAGTTAAAAAAATATATTTTAAATAACTGTTGTTATATACATAAATAACATTGGTAACTTTGAAAAAAGTAATTCCCAGGAGTCAGTAATAGTGAGGCCGCTTCTCAGTCAAGCCAAAAGTATTAGCCTTCTTAGCCTCTCCTAAAGCTCACAGCAGAAACTCATAGCCACACTATGGTGAGGCCCCTAGCAGCCATATCTAAATACAAGACTGTACAGAGAAACCACAGTAGCTGAAGCGAATGCACATGCACAGTTGTTTATTGGTAATGTACCCAACCAACTTAAGCAGATGACTACAGAAATATATGAACAATAGAAAGGCATGCAACGGAGACGCTGAGGTTGAAGTGAAGGTCATTAAGAGAAGTCATGCCCGGGAAGAACAATAAAGTGCAAAGTGAGTTACATAATAAAATGTTACATGCAAAGGTACACCATAAAAACATGACAATGAGGACATTTTAAGAAAGTGAAGTATACACAAGAGATGTAGGATATAAAATTAATACAGTAATATGCTGAAACAACATGCACCATAACTATCAGCACTGAAGAGTGTTAGTCAAGCAACTATACTATACCATGAAGGTAATTAAAAATGAAGACATGTTTTTACCTAGGTATGTCATTGCAGGAAATCAATCCCCATGTCAGTATATCTACATTGTACTCTAAAGGCAGGCATCATACTGCAAGGGAGCAAAAGAGCACAACCCTTGAAAATGTATCCAATTTGCTGGTATACTGTAGTAAAATAAGAGCAAGTAAAAGATTCCAAGATGACCAAATCTAGACCTTCCATGCTAAAATGTGTTATTCAACTGCTTTAGCAAACAGTCATGTTGCAATTCACCGACAACACATCACACATCCATGCATAACTGCATGGATTACTGAAATAAGTTGGGCAGTAGAACGCAGATAAATGATGTTACATAATACAGTTCCCCATGTAATGGACACATGCATGACATGTTAGCATGCTTTCAATGGAATATAACTCATGACAGCATTTAAAAAATAAATGCACGTGAATGACATCGAACCAATATACATGTTACTGATATGGTCTAGAACACTATTTGTTCATAGGTGTTTACCAGGCTAATGACCACAAGGGCCTTTTCAAGCCTAGACATGCATTCCACATCTCTGACAATTACTTATACCCTTGAAAACTGTAAGCAGGGGTTTAGGAGATGAACTGTTTATAGGTTACCTGTGTCCATTAGAGACATAGGTCCAAAACAGGGCTGAAGTTCCACTTTTCTATCCAATTGTCCAAGTTGCACTGAATTGGGTTAAGGAGAAACTCTGCTTCACATGGATGGGAGCCAGTTCCATAGACCTGGTAGTTTCTGGGATACATACCTATCTCTCCAGCAGGACCTATTTATATCACAGGAAAGGTTTAAGTCTTTGGAATGGGTAATTCTGGTGCTGTTTGTTTTGTGGATATATAGGACGTCCATCAGAGTGGGGTTGAACAATGCCCTGTATGCCAGGCATAGATCTCCCCTCAAAAGCTATAGGAGACAGAATACAGGGATGGGGCCGTGAGGCAGTCTGCATAGGACATTTTACTTACACTCTGTATTCTTTTAGTGAGGAACCTCTGTGGACATTCCAATTGTTGGATATGCCTGGTTAGGTACATACCAAAGGGGGCATTGTACTCAATGACAGGTATGATGAATGCCGAATATAGTGCAACAATGACTTCCTTGGACTTAGATGCCATACCTTACATAAGTTGTGCAATATAGAATGATTTCCTTGCCACTGTAGACACATGATGGTCAAAGGCTAGATTACTGTATATGAGTGTTCCTAAGTCCCTGACTACTGGGTCAACTCTAAGGGGTGTGTTGTCAATATGATATTTACCAGGGATGGATGAATTTCCAAAGGATACTATTATGCATTTCAATTTAGTTTTAGTCCATGGCTCTGAAATCAGTTGTTTGACTGTGTCAGCCTCTCCTGGAGAACATTTGTGTCAGTGTGAGAATCAATGACAGCTCCTAGTTTGTAATCATTTGCAAATTTAGTCAGCCAGAGACCACTGACATTGGCCCTGACTTCTGAGAAGTAAGTGCCGAAAAGGAGCAGTCCAAGGACTGATCCCTGAGGGACTCCACTTGTGACTGAACTCTTTGCAGACGTGGACCCCTCCCCAATTCTAACTTCCTAGGTCTTGTCTGTGAGTCACTTGACTATCCACCGGGTAACATATTGGTTTGTACCTAACCTCTTAAGTGTTTCAACAATGTCTTGAGTAGGGTATTGTGTAAAATGTCTTGGCCAGGTCACTGCAGACAGTGTAAACAATTTTGCCCTCATCCATTGCTTTGGTGACCTTCTCAAAGAGGTCCACCAGGTTGAGAAGGCATGATCTGCCCTTCAAAAAACAAATTGGGTTGGCTCCAGTGTCTGGAGGTTTACTATATCTCTGTTGATCATCTCCATGATAATTCCTTTCAAGGCTTTACATATAAGACTAATGAGACTTATGGGTCTGTAGTTGCCATGGTCTGTAGATGGCCCACCTTTGTGCAGATTGATGAAAGTTGCCTTTCTCCATTCATAAGGCACGAAACCTGTTTGTAGGCTACGGTTATAGAGTAATTTCAGAGGCCCTGATAGGTCATGTTTCATGTATTTAGAAGACAGCCTGGGATATTGTCTAGGCCCATTGATTCAATGTTCTTGGTCTTAGAGACCATTAAGGACCTGTTCCATAGTGATAGTAGGGGGAGTTATATTTAATGATATTTCCTGAGGAAGGTTGAGGGGGAGAGATGGGTAAAGTTGGAGCTGAATTTATCAGCCAGGAGGTTTGCTATGTCTTCTGGCTCAGTATAGGTGGCTCCATTTACAATAAGCACTGCACACAATTGTGTATTGCTTTGAGGTTGTGGACATAGCTAAAGAATGCTTTGTGGTTGTCCTTGGCCTGGGATGCCAAACCTACTTCAAATCTGGCTTTGGTAGACTTCATTTGTCCTCTGAGTTGTTTGTTTGGTTTGATGAAAGTGCTTTTATCCTGCTGGGTGCTGCACCTCCTAATTCTTGCCACAGTTTTCCTCCTCGTGTTATACAGGCTATTGATTATGTGATTCCACCAGGGTGGCTTGTTTTTTGAGTTAGTTCTGTACTTCTTCCTCAGGTTTCTGTGAAGAGTTCTTCATAGGCATCTGTATTCTCAGGGTTTATGGGGGCTTGAAATTTTGCCAGGTTCTCACTTAATAGCAGGAGGTTAGCCTTAGAATATTTTCTGAATATTCCAGGTCTAGCTGGAGGACCAGATTTTATTTTTACTTCAAAGGAGACCATTTTGTGGTCTGCCCTTACCAGAGAAGGCATTATAGTAGGGGCATATGCAGCACTCTCCCATTTTAGCGAGGACCAGATCCAGTATGGTTGTACCCCTGGTCAGTGTATTGACTATCTGGACCAGGGAGTCTGTGTTTAGAAAATCCAGGAATCTCTGCGCATGTACGTTTGGTATCATATAGGATTCCCAGTTAATTTTGGGGTAAATAAAGTCACCCATAAATATGGTATTGGGTTGGATGGTTAGTGTTTCTAATAAGTTTAAATATATGGTATGGGTTTCCTGGGTCATAGAGGGGGACCTATAGCTTGCAAGGAAGTGGCATTGGATTTTCCCTATGGTGATTTGAACATGGAGCAGCTCAAGTGCATTGTCCTGTTTGACTGGCCTTGAAGTATATTTACCTTTGATGTAAATAGATACCTCTGCCTTTAGTCCCTGCCTGTGAAGTAACTAGCCTAAATGTGTGGAAGGCATTATAACCTACCAATGTTGGTGTGCTTTCCATGGTTTTAACCCATGTCTCAGTGACCACACAGACATCATCATTCTGTGGGGTAAAGAGAGCTTCTAAGGAGTGGAGTTTTTTGTAGCATTGTGCGGTAATACCTTTAGCTTTTCTTTGTTTTGATTTGCTATGCTGGAAGTACTTTCATTTTGGCATTGCCTAAGAAAGGCACTATGGGTGAAGATAATGTTTAAGCTAATATTCGAAAGTCTACAGGGGAGAGGTGAGACTATCCCTGGCAAAGCATCAAGGTCTGTTGACCATCTCCTTCCATGCTGACAAATATTGCACTCCCTTAGAATGACACCAGAAACTAAGCCAATTATTAAAGTCAATCATCTTTTGTTCATATTGTGGCATCATCCTTGGAGAAGGTAAAATGCTGCTCAATGCTAGGCGCATACCAGCCTCAGACACATATTCCGAGAGTCCCATGATATCTCTCTTCATATAGTCTAGGGAGGTACACCTCAGGTCATTTACTCCCACATGGACTATGACTGAGTCATATTGGAAATTGTGGTCTAATGACCTGAGGCCTGTGTAATGTGGTGGATCCAAGCCCCTGATAACCGATCATGACTTTCTCCTTACTCAGCCTGATGAGAGGGACATCAGTGTGCCTCATGATAGAGTCTCCAATGACTACAATGTTGAATTGTGTGGTGGCTTGCATTATGGGCTTAGAGGTAGAGACTCCATGAGATGTAGCTCTATGTGTTGATGTGGGCGTTGTTTTGAAAGAGTACATTTGGGGCTGCTAAGGGTATTTATTATGTATACTTCGACTAGGAAGTCATTGTGATTTAGGAAGATTACATGTAAGTGCCTCAGCATATGTGGGTCAATATGTTTGCTTTGAATTGTCTGTGATGGGTGCAGTGTGCGTACTACTGACAACCGTATTGACATTAGAAGTACTTTTATGTGAGAGCTTTGCCTCCAGTGACATTGTGTTAATACATCTCTCACATACCATATCAGTCTGCTTGAGAAATAACCAGTTGTCAATAAACATGAGGCAACTTCTGCATTGCCTCAGGATGCCCATATCCAAACAGCTGGTAAGGGAGATAGTAGGAAAGTTCATATCCTTTTTTATTAATTACACAGTTGGAGTGAGAATATCAGTCACTGTCAGGAGTATCCAGATTGGAACTATGGGGTCAGTGTCTGTCACTGCAAACTAGTTGTCCTGTGTGCAACTAGTTATTGGAAAAATTTCAGTTGTGCTTTTACAGGAAAATGTCTCTCTGAGTCTGTACAGAGCTCTGCCAAACACTTTAGGCGAACTAATATGTAGACCCTGAAATTTTAAAGATGAAGTATTTGGGCTGATATTCTGAAGTTAGAAACAAATCAAGCAGTACTTACTGAAAACAAAAAAATAGCTTGCCAAGAATGATGAAAAGAGGATAGTTGCATGAATGGCTACTGCTTGGCTAGTACTAATGCTGGTCTCACTACATCTTCACTCTGTTGGGATACAATGCTCCTTTGCTTCTTCTCTCACCAGAAGCAAAAGTTTGGCTAGATTGACAGAACATACCTCAGAAACAGTGGGAGCAATGGGGAGTGGAAAAACATATTTCAGGGGATCAAAATAGTTGATGTCAGGGTAAACAAAATGAACAAATTTAGGTTTGACTCACAGAATTTGTTCTAGGAAATATTCACCAGAATAGGGTATTAGGAAGGCATGCTAATGGAGCACTAATGAAATAGATGACTGCAAAATACATTTCAGGGGATGGAATAATTTATATTGGGGTAAACAAAATGAATATACCTGGGTCCAAACCCTGAATTTTCAAATTAAACTTGAAAAATTCATGGCAGTGATTGAGAGTTATGCCACAGAAGAATGTGTACTAAAGAGGCATGAATACACACACACACACACACACACACACACACATATATATATATATATATATATATATATATATATATATATATAAAACTGCTCAGTTATACCTGTTGCTCAGGCTGCTGCAGAGAGATTGACCTACTGCCAGCTGTGATATTGAGAAAAGATAAGTGTTTATTCTCATCTTTTGTCTGCATTTTGATTTAATATCTCTGTAATCTGTACAACTGTACTTATTTTACTTCTTGTGTGTTATAGCTGTATATCTCTTAGTGTTGACCTCAGTTGTAGTGAAATCCTTTGTCTGGAGGCCTTGTCTGCTTTCTTAGTGGCAGTAAGTTTTCACAACTAGTTTCATCTGGCCAAAGTATTCCTGCATCTGTATTGTTATATTTCTGTCCTGTGTTTTAAATCAGATACCTGTTGCTCAGGCTGCTGCATAGAGATTGACCTATTGCAAACTGTGATATTGAGAAAAGATAAGTGTTTATTTTTATTTTTTGTCCTCATTTTGATTTAATATCTCTGTAATCTGTACAACTGTACTTACTTTACTTCTTGTATATTATAGCTGTATATCTCTTAGTGTTTACCTCAGTTGTAGTGAAATCCTTTGTCTGGAGGCTTTGTCTGTTTTATTAGTGGCAGTAAGTTTTCAGAACTAGTTTAATCTGGCCAAAGTATTCCTGCATCTGTATTGTTTGGTTTCTGTCCTGTGTTTTAAATCAGATATACCTGTTGCTCAGCAGTTGCAGAGAGATTGTCCCATTGCAGGCTGTGATATTCAGAAAAGATGTGTTTATTCTCATTTTTTGTCTGCATTTTAATTTAATATCTCTGTAATCTGTACAACTGTACTTACTTTACTTCTTGTGCATTATAGCTGTATATCTCTTAGTGTTGAACCCAGTTGTAGTGAAATCCTTTGTCTGGAGGCCTTGCCTGCTTTCTTAGTGGCAGTAAGTTTTCAGAACTAGTTTCATCCAGCCAAAGTATTCCTGCATCTGTATTGTTTGGTTTCTGTCCTGTGTTTTAAATCAGATAACTGTTGCTCAGGCTGCTGCAGAGAGATTGACCTATTGTCAACTGTGATATTGAGAAAAGATAAGAGTTTATTCTTTTTTTTGTCTGCATTTTGATTTAATATCTCTGTAATCTGTACAACTGTACTTATTCTTCTTCTTCTTGTGTGTTATAGCTGTATATCTCTTAGTGTTGACCTCAGTTGTTGTGAAATCCTTTGTCTGGAGGCCTTGTCTGTTTTCTTAGTGGCAGTAAGTTTTCAGAACTAGTTTTATCTGGCCAAAGTATTCCGGCATCTGTATTGTTTGGTTTCTGTCCTGTGTTTTAATCAGATATACCTGTTGCTCAGGTTGCTGCAGAGAGCTTGACCCATTGCCAGCTGTGATATTGAGAAAAGATGTGTTTATTCTCATTTTTTGTCTGCATTTTGATTTCATATCTCTGTAATCTGTACAACTGTACTTATTCTTCTTCTTGTTTGTCCCCACCCACTCTCCCTGTTCTTGTTTTGGTTTTAGTGTTGGTGGCTCTGGAATTGCCTGCCCTTCCTGTAAGTCTGTATTTGAACACTCCTCCTGAGTCCATTTCATTTGCTCACTTAAATACAGTGAGATCACATTCTGAGTCTAGTGTTCACTCTACATAATACAGAGAGAAGATTTGAGAAGGCCAACCCACCTAGGTTCTTCCTTCCTCTCTCCTTGCACTTTACTAACAAAAAAAAAAATCATCTGCTTTTACTGTATTTGTGTTTCCTCCTACTTTATTTTGCTTTTGCCTCTTCTTAAAACTACTCAATTGTATTTATTCTGCTGCACTTATTGCTGCTTGGTAGTAGCCTGATTAAATTGTAATTGTTATTCTAAGTCTTTTGGTTTAAGCACATGGGCTTCATACCAGTTGTTTTACATTAAGAAGGTTTATGGTATGCACTGTTGTGGTAGGACAGGTAGCTTACATCCTTCTAAGCTGGGAATTGCTGATTGAAAGCTCAGTGTCTGCTATTCTAAAAGTGTATTAGTTATGGTTTAAGCACTTGGGCTTCAGGCCAGTTATTCTACATTAAGAAGGTTTGTAGTCAGCACTGTTGTGGGAGGAGTGGCTGGATTCTACCCTTCTGAGCTGGGAATTTCTGGTCACAGGCTTATTGTGCCTGCATATTCAAACTGTTTCTTTCTGAAATTGGTGCACTGTGTTGCTGTGGCATAGGACTAGATTCAGGCCTGCTGAATCTAGCTTTGTTACTATAACTTTAGCACTGATCCAGGCCATCTTTTTTGGAGAAGGTTCCCCTGCACCCTAGTAGCGGGAATGTGCAGTTAGTACTTGTCTGAGTCTGATTGAAGACTGCTGGAACAGAGCTCTGTTTTGAGTTTTTTTCTGGTTAACTGGGTAACTTGTTTAAACCAGATTGTTCATTTACTATTGTTTTATATATATATATATATATATATATATATATATATATATATATAAATGCACTTTATTCATCTGCTTTTACTGTATTTGTGTTTCTTCCTACTTTATTACTAGGGGCATTGACTACAACTCTGAACTGAAATATATAACAATAAGCATCTTTTTTTGTGCATTTAAAGTGTTTTTTTTATTGTATCTGCTTTATTTTCTGAAAAAAAAAAAATATATATATATATATATATATATATGTATATATATATATATATATATATATATATATATATATATATATATATATATATATAGTCCAGTTTTCAGGTTAGTGCTAAATTCAGGGCTGTGTTACAAATCTCTGTGTTTGCCCATACCTTATTTAGATAGAAGGAAGTTTATCTGTTCACCTGTGAGAGAGGGGAGCTTTGAGCAGCCTATCTGTCCCTGGACGAGTGGTTTCAGCCCAGAAAGTAGTAGTTTATTGGCCATTTTGGGCTAATTTCTATCTCTTCCATTTCCCTGCTATAAAACACACATTTGCCCAGTTTTTCACACCGGGCAGTGCCGGTTAGCTAGGGTATAACTATTCCCTGCTCCAATAAGTCTCCTCTTCAATTTTTCCCTTGGAACTAGACAAACTTTTAACTTAAGCACTCAAGCCATTAATTTCTCAGCCATCGCAGTCCAACTGGTGAATCTGGGCATTTTGAGGCAGTGTTACAACTGCCTCATGTACACAGACAAACCTCTCCTCCTACCACCAAAGACTAATACATGTGAGAGATGAAATTATACAGCCAAACTGGAGGCTAAGCTCTCTCAACCCAAGACTGGATCAGACAGTCAAGAGGAGAAAGGAAATACTGGCATCACACCACCAGTCTCACATAGACTCATTAAACTAGCACCGGCAAAAAGCACATGTAAATACACAAAAACATACTTGGAGGCTCTAAATAAATATCTGCAAAAGCAGCAGAGCCCTGAATACAGACATCCAAGCAACTTCCGCCCCCCAACCCAAACCATGAAACACAAACTTCACAAAACCAGTGTGCCACACAATCACAGCTCTCAAGGCAAAATAACATACCTAACATACTAGTAATAGGTGACTCTATAGTCAGGCACACTGACGTCCCACTCACTAGGCTGAATAAGGAGAAGGTTACTGTTAGCTGCCTGTCAGGTGCCAGGATCTGCCACATAACACAAGCACTCAGGTCGCTCCAGAACAAGTACAAATATGACTCTGTCATTGTCCATGTTGGTGTGAATGACCTGAGCCATACCTCCCTGGACTACATGAAAAGAAACATGGAAGAGCTCTCTGATCATGTAGCCCAGGCCAGTATGACCCTGGCCCTGAGTCTGATCCTTGATCAGATCCTTGATCCTTGATCCTTGATCCCTGATCCTGCCCTCACCAAGAATGATACCACAGTATAAAGAAAAAATTATCAATTTCAACAATTGGCTAAGTTTCTGGTGTCATTCAAAGGGGATCCAGTGTCTGTCTGCCTAAGATGACATGCTCGATAAGCCACGCTGCTTCGCTAGAGATGGCTTGCACCTGTCACCCTTAAGCTTTTGAACACTTGCCAAGGCTCTTGTCACCACCATAGTGCCTTTTTTAGGCAAGGCTCAAAAGACAAACCCAACACCAGAAATAGCACAAGTAACAAAAATCTGAGGGTAATACTACTCAATGCCAGAAGTCTAAACCTCAAAATGCACACACTCGAGGCACTCCTCAGTATAGAGAAAATATATGTGCAGTAACAGAAACCTGGTTTAAGGCTCCAGAGAGCAGCCCAGCACTACCAGGCTACAACTCATACCATACATTTCGGCCACAGAATCCTGACCGAAATACAAAAGGTGGGGGAGTATCCACATTCATCAAGGATACCCACACCTCCAGGTTAGTGGCACAGCACAATGCTTCAGAGATTATCCACGTGCAACTAACAATGGGCAAAACTGCAATTCAAATTGTAGCTTGCAACAGATCACCCACCATGCCCCAGGACCACCATTCCGCATTTCTATAAACACTGGGTAACATAAAGGTCCTACAAAACACCCTAATATTGGGTGATTTCAGCTACCCAAACATTAACTGGGAGAACTACTCAAGTACTAACTCCCTTGCCCAAAATTTCCTAGAATTTATAAACTCCAACACCCTGGAACAACTGGTCAACTCTCTCACTAGAGGTGACAACATATTTGACCTGGTCATCACCAACATGGGCGACCAGTGTTCCACACCGGAAGTCAACCCCTCATTGGTTAGATCTGACCATAAACAAATCACTTTGAATATCCACATTCCACCCCCACCCCCGGACAAGGAAACCACCGTGAAAAACTTTTCAAAAGCAAACTTCACATTACTTAAGATGGAGGTGGAAAGTTTCAAAGCCCCCATTCTAAAGGATAACGCTATCCAAGCTGCAAAATCCTTTACTAATGCAATCTACAAGCACCTACAAGAATGCATGGATCATGCTATCCCAAGAAAAACCAAAACTCACTCCTCTAAGAAAAGGAAACCAGTCTGGTTGACCCCTGCAATAAACAAGCTATACAATAGAAGGAGGAAACTAGTACAGCAAATAGTAAAATCCCAAGAAGGGAAGACATCCCTGAGCTGTATCAGCAAGAAACTATGATCCCTCATAAAATCATCAAAGGCGAGCTTTGAAAGAAAACTTGCCAAGGACTCCAAAGATAACCACAAGACATTCTTTAACTATGTCAAGAATCTAAGTGGCAATGCTCAGATCAGCTCAGAGTTAGTGCAGAATGGCACAAAATACACTGAACCAACCGATATTGCCAACATCCTGGCAGACAGGTTCAGTGCAAACTTCACCCTCCTCTCACCCGCAAAAGGGCTCATAACCATAACAGAAGAATGTACAGCCCCTGAAATCACAGACACTCAGATTAAAATAGCCCTCTCCAAAGCCAAAAATACAGCATCAATGGGACTAGACGGTGTCCCAGGCTGTGTCCTACATGAGCTCAAAGACAAACTAACCCCTCACCTAAACACACTGTTCAAACTCAGCCTGTCCACAGGCTATGTACCCATAGAGTGGTGCACAGCAACGGTTATTCAGCTCCACAAAGGTGGAGCTACAACAGACCCTGGGAACTATCACCCTATAAGCCTGAGTAACTTGGTCTGCATGGCTATGGAGTGCATCATCATGGAACTCATTAACAGAGACACTGGGAACCTCCAAACACTGGACCCTACCCAGTTCGGCTTTGTTATGGGCAGATCATGCCTCCTAAACCGGATGGACTTCTTTTAGACAGTTACCAAGGCTATAGACAAGGGAAATATGGTACACACACCCTACCTAGACCTCGCAAAGGCCTTCAACACCATTCCCCATTCTGGTATTATAGACAAGCTCACCAGCCTTAACATAAACCCCTACGACACAAGATGGGTTGCCATTTGGCTCATGGACAGAACCCACATGGTGAGAGTTGCGGGAGCTAGGTCTGACTCTAAACCGGTTACAAGTGGCGTTTTCCAGGGCTCAGTCCTAGGACCCCTCCTGTTCGGCATATACTTCTCAGAGGCACAGACAAGCACAGGAGGACAATGGCAGACCCAGTTCACAGATGACTGCAAACTAGAGGCTATAATTGACTCACCGGCTGACACAGTCATCCTCCAAAAGGGTCTCACTGAGGTGGATACCTGGTTTCAAAATCATGGCCTCAAGCTAAATGCCAAAATGTGCATAGTTATTCCCTTTGGAAATAACAAAGTACCCACAAACTACCACATAGGTGGTAGTCCCCTAAATAAGGAAAATGTAATAAGAAATCTGGGGACCCAAGTAGATAGTAATCTCTCCTTTGATAATCACATTGCCAAAGTGGTTAGAAAATCCTTCTGTGTGGCCCACCTAATCACAAAAGGGTTTGCATCCAGATCAAAAGAGGTCTACTCATCACTCATCAGACTTATCATAGAGTACAACGCCCCATTTGGGATGTACCTTGCAAGACACGTGCAACAGCTGGAAAGACCAGAGAAGTACCTTACCAAGAGGATCACTGGCCTCAAACAGATGCCCTATGCAGCTCGACTAAAGAAACTCCAGCTGTACTCAGTTGCATACTACCTACTCAGAGGTGATCTCTGCCTGACATACAAGGCCATGTCTACCCTAGAATTGATGGATGCGCTCCACCTAAAGAAAACTTTAACCCCTCAAGCGACACACTCTAGGGATCTAAACCTCACCACAACAATAAATAGGATGTGCTGGAGGGATAGGATCCTGTCTCAGAGACTTCCCATGCTTTGGAACAAGATTCCAATCTTCATTAGGCAGAGCTCCTCACTAGCACTCTTCAAGAGAAACCTTGGAGAGTGGATGGGAAACAGAAAGTTTATCCCAGGGATCACTTCAGCGGCTCTGCTGGACGGAGACACAGGGAACTAATCTAAGGGGGCGGCAAAAGCCAACACATTCTGGATAGCCTAGTAACTACCTATGAACCTATGAACCTACAAATATATATATATATATATATATATATATATATATATATATATATATATATATATATATATATATATAAATATATATATATATATATATATATATATATATATATATATATATATATATCTATATATATATATATATATATATATATATATATATATATATATATATATATATATATATATATATATATATATATATATATATATATATATATATATATATATATATATGTATATATATATATATATATGGTTCGAGGTCATAAGATCGGCAGCCACTTTCACCGACAACAAGAAACATCACACCACATTTTATCAAAAAAACCATAAACACGACACTCACATGCCCCAAACAACAAGTAAACGGACGTCCACAAACACAAACATACACTGCACACACACACAGAACACACACACCAAAATTCTCACACACACACACACACACACACACACAACTATGTACAACCCTAACCCAAACCCTTACTCTAAGGTCCTACCACTACTCACACTCAAGCCTACCTAACTAACCTAACCCTAACTCACTTTTAACCCCCCAAAAATACCACCATATATATATATATATATATATATATATATATATATATAAAAATATATATATACATATGTATATATACACACACACACACACACACACACACACATATATATATATATATATATATATATATATATATATGCACACACACACACACACACACGCACACACATAAGTAGATAGCGGAACACACCATCAAGTGTATCCATCACTGTATGATATTGTTGAGGTATGGAATCTCTCAGATGAACATATCACGAATATTCATTTTATACTTATATGGTATTATTAGTTTATAAGGCTGATGGTTATCACCCTTCCACAAGGTAGAGCATTATAGCTTTGATCACTGCCTGCTTAAGTCATATTCTTTTGACTTGTATATTAGCCAATTATACCACCGAACAAATTATGTAACATATACCAGAAAGCACACATTTGAGGGGATGCCATCAAGAGAGTGTATGTGAATGAATAAAATCATGGTTAAAAGGGAGGACAACACTTAGGGTATGGAATTACTCCACCTGTAACAGTGTCACATCACAACAGTTAACTAAGTAATTACTGCATACAACCAATCATCTTACACAATCACACAATGTACACCTAACTGGAGATGAACCACTGCCCTATCTAATTCCCATTTTTCACTTGTGTACTAGTTACTGATGCCAAAGAGTAAGTTAAGCACACATTTGAAGGGAATGTGACAACAATACAACAACAATATGGAGGCCTACCAAATGAGCAGTGTAAAACAGACATCAGTAATCTGTGGACTGCAAGCCTCTACATATCTTATTGACAATCTGAACATCACATCAGTAGTACATTGAGCCAAGGAAGGTGTGACAGTCAACCCAATAATGTTAACTTAGACATGCATCACTTTTGCTTTGTGTCACACAGAAAGGGTAAGCTCACTCACTCATCAGACAGCAAATCATTAGTGCATATGAAGGATTTTTTAGCCTTCTTGCAATAGGACATTTCCTAACAATGCATAGTGAAGCTGTCCTCTGCCAAATGTCAGACAAGGGTCAAAACAAAAGGAGTGATCTGTTTTTGTTTTAAAACTCTATGTCTGTGTGTGATGCGCTAAATGAATGACTTAATAATGTTACATATGTGTATATGAGTGATGCAGGGAATACATTACTGGAATGGAAACCATGCGTGAGAAAGTGATATGCTCTAGTTCAATGCAGTACTGTTTCATGTGAAGCCACACAGAAACTTCTACTGTATTTGGTTGATAACATAAGGATGAAGGGAATGTTCAAAAAGGTTATCACAAAGGTGATAACATAGGGATTCAGAAGGATAGTGGTGCATGACAATAATGCAATGGAGTGTTGCCTATGCATCTAAGAGTGATTTGCCTACATGATAGTGCTGTATCCAGTACTGCAAGTAAGTCTGTCTATATGGTGTTATCAGTGAAAACATAGCAGTTAAATGTATACCATACACACAGTGATATAGGTTCATACGTAAGTACTAGGCTAACTGGCCTTGTGGGTCATGTTAAGCCTAGCCAATTTTTTGTTTTTGTGCTTAAATTAACCTATCCCATTTGGTTAGAGATTGGCTGTACCCATCCCAGGTTCGATAATTATATATTACTCCTAAAGAGAATAACTGTGATCATATGACAGTCCTGGGGTAAATTTTCTGTTTTACAAACATAGATCCAAGTTGTGCTTAAATATTGACAGAGATAACATTTGTTTTATGTGGATGGAGAGTTTTCTAGAGCAGTGGTATCCTCTGCAAGGTATACACATCTCTCCAAACTGTTATGTTGATGTTGGAAAAGTGCTTTAGAATCTTAGACCATGTAATTCTAATGACATTTGAGTCAGTGATGTGCAGAAATCCATCAATTTTAGGTCAGAAGATGCCTTGTATGCCAGACACAGGTCACCTCTTAGCAATATGTTGGATACCGAGTATAGTGACGGGGCATTGAGGTGGTCCATGTAAGGCATGCTGTTTAGGCCTTGTATCCTTTTAGTAAGATATCTATGTGGGCATTTGTGTTGTTACATGAGTCTGCAACATACAGGGCATTATATTCAATGATTGGCCAATTGAGGCCTGAGTAAAGGGAAGTAATGAAATTCTTAGATCTGGACACAATTCTTTTGCTTATAATATGTGCAATATGGAAAGACTTAATTACAATAATGGGCACATAGGTCACTGTCCACATAATTTCCCAAATCATGAACACCTGAGTCATCTCTTAGAGACATATTTTTAATGTGGTAGTTCACTGGTGTAGATGACTTCTCAGAGAATACAAAATGGATTTTTGACATTTAGTTTCAGTTCGTGATTTTGGCACCAGTTATTTATTCAGGACAAGACTTCTTGTAGGATGGGTAAATCACTGGGTGATTCATTGATTGCTGCTGGATTGCAGCTATCTGCAAACTTAGTGAGTCAGAGCCCTTTATCATTGGCTTTTCCTTCAGAAAAGTAGATGTCAAACAGGAGAAGTCCCAGCACAGAATCCTGGGACTTCACTAGTGACTGGTCTCTTTGTGGTGGCAATTTCCCATATTTTGATACCAAGAAAAATGCTAGGAATGTGAATACTTCAGTTTATGATATCAATTTGCAAGTATTATTAAGTTTATTTGTAGAACAGAGAACAGTTGCAGACAGATATGTAAAATGTGACAGAACGTCCCATCTTCAGTGGTTCAGAGCCCTGCTCCAATTGCACTGGAATAGATTCTGTAAATCATTTATATGGTGAACCATGAAACCAGCTACAGAGAACAGAATTACATTAACTTACATTAATTATATCAATGTAGCTTAGTAATCCGTTGTGGTGCTAAATTCAGATGCAAGACAGATAAAAGAGTCTTAGCGCATCCATAAGAATTTTTGCCATAGGATAAGAACTAACATGCAGTGATGGCCAGTGATGCTGCTCAACTCCAAGTGTCATGAAAACAATGAGTATAGAAATAGTTATTTCTGTACATAAGCCCTTTGTGGCCATGTGTGTGCAGTCTTTATCTATTTGTGTGCAAAATTAAAGGTGGGAATAGGGAGATGGACAGAGACAAAAACAAGAAGTAAGCAGAGGGTACGACATTAATAAGCAAGCAGAGGGTACAATACTAAGAAGAAGGAGAGGGTACAACACTAAGAAGCAATTAGAGGGACAACACTAAGAAGAAAGCAGAGGGTATGACACTAAGAAGTAAGCAGAAGGTACAACACTAAGAATAAAGTAGAGGGTATGACACTAATAAGCAAGCAGAGGGCACAACACAAAGAAGCAAGCAGAGAATACAACACTAAGAATAAAGCAGAGGCTGCAATACTAAGAAGCAAGCAGAGGGTAGCACACTAGTTGAGCATTTTATGAATCACAACCATGTTATCTGACCAACTAGACTAAATTTGGTGTGCAATGCACACTCAGGTGAAGTGGACAGCTATTTATGAGGCACTGTTTACTTATTTATTTTTTTGTGGGACAGGTGCTTTTTTTCTATGAGACAGGAAAGTTGGAAAATCTAATCAGGGATGTGAGAAGTAAGTAAGAGTGGTAGGTTAAGTAGTAGAACAAAACAGCATGACTGACAGAACTGATACTAAACAGAAGAGGAAGGGAGAACACTGAGTATGAAGAGAGGATGGAATCTTTCAACATGCAAGATATGCCAACATAGACACAGTGGAGAATCTCTCCTCAACCTGGGGGCTGTCATTACTGGGACCTGCCTCAGTGACTGCACGTGGACAGAGAAACACCACAACAATATACTTGTAGCGATATTTGCCATATGACTGATGCAGTCATAGACAATCAAGGACATATCAAAAATTTTCATCATAGCACGCAAATTTATTTTAACCTCAATTATTCATGTTGAAATTATCTGGTGTTGCTGTATGCTTCATCTTTCCAGAATTTGCTTAGCAAGTGTGTAGCTATGCAGGGAAGCTCCCTTTTCCACCTGTGACAAAAATGATGAGAGTGCACTGGTATTTATACGTTCTGAATACGGCTACTGTCAGAAAAATATGTATTAATGTGTGCGCTTAATGCTAATTAGAAACTAGATAAGTTAACACGTTTTTCATTCTATTTTATATGCACTATTTTATATACAGTTGAGTTTCATATGAGACTAAAAGATGCTTTTTGAAACTGCAGTGTGCTTTCTGAAACTTGCAAGATGCCCTCTGACCTAGTAATTGCTAGCACAGCAATATTCATGTTTATGCCTTTTGGAAATGTACTTGAGAAGCAGGTGATTATCTGCTAGGTCAGGAAGAAATGAATGAACAATGCTATATTCTGTAATGTAATGATTTTGAACAGTTAGCTCTATTCGAAGTATGAGAACATGCACAGCTGCAGGAAGTTAGAGATAACATAGACAAAAGACTGTTGGAGAAATGAACTGCAATCTATACTTGCTTTGTGCTCAAATTAGCCATAGTACCTTGAATGGTAACATTGCATATATCTAACCAGTGGTAGCCAAGGCCACGTTGTTTTTCTTAGGAAGTTTCTCACAAAAATTGATAGTACAAGCAGAAAATTATGAAAACAACTGCTATGTAATGATGATGTTAAAACTTGTGATTTACTACGTCAGCTTGGTAGGCAATGTCTTATTAGAAAATGTATAAAAATGCCTGCATTTCCTGATTCTAGTTAGACAAACTCTGTATTAGCACGTTTTTGTCTCCTTGCAACAAGATTAAAGTGCCTTAACCTGAACCTACTGTGTATTGATCATTTTTAAAGTATATTTTTCCTTTGACAGTTTAGTCCTTCGGACCGGAATACATATCTCTCACTCTGGCTCAGGTCAGAATTGGGCCCGGTGGCATGCACCCGTACGGAGAAGTGGCCACATCGGCTCTTCTGCATTGAAAGACCTCCGACTGAATTGTCGTTCGAAAGAGGCCAGCCACTGTTTCTGATCTGGGATTGGAGGATGAGTCAACGTTCCGGTGGGATCAAGACACGGAGGGTTAGGTAAGGAGGAATTTACCTTTTTTTCTGTTTTAGATCAGGGACTTGTTACAGTATTATTGTTCTGTCAGGGAGATTTGCATGTGCAGATCAGGGACAAAAAGATTGCTGTCTTGTCATAGATCAGGGAAACAGAATAGGTAGACAGTTATTCTAGATAAACTGTGAAAAGGTGTAAATCGTGGTACCACATGATAAAAATGATTACGTAACAATTTCTAACTTAGCTAAGGCAGCATGGGAAATCAGTGCACAAAAAGTTCCCGAGACCCGCCCTTAACCAAAGACGCGCAATATATGCCGATAATGTTAGGTATTATACAAAATGGGTTGATAAATACAAATTTGACGATAATTTAGATAAGCCTTCACTTATTAAACTTATTAGACAACTTAAAACAGATGCGAAAGGTCAGCTAAAAAAGCAATGACAATTGGGAGTCCCTCAGGCACACAGGTGCTTAAGGAAGCAAACCGCATGGAACAAAAGATTAAAAATTCAAAAGCAATGTTCTTAAATAAAGAAGACAATAACTTGGTAATAGCAAAAGCCCCTCTGCCCCCTCTGCTTCCCTTACCAGAATATGAAGCATGTGGACAAGCTGATCCACCTCCGCTATACCCAACTGTTCCTGCAAAACCAAAACCGTTTGTCAGAGATCCTATCGAGACCAGGTCTCGAACATGCAACTTAAGAGGGGATATTAAATTGTATAAAATGAATAAAAATTCACAAGCTATGAGTGAAAAAAAGATATGTCCACTCATAGAAGTACCAAATCCGCAGGCAGGACAGGCAGGACAGGACCCAACTCTTCTAGTATATAGACCATGGACACCGGAAGACATCCGGAAAGCTACAGAGGGAATTCCCCATCCAAAAGTTAATTTTAGAAAATTCTTAGAAGACTTACAGGGCATGAGGTTAAGTTACCATTTAAATGGAGAGAAAGTAGAGAAAGTAGTTAGACAAATCATAGGTCCAGATTGGCACATGATCAGTGGCAACTGAAATCCCCGTGACGCAGAGCTTAGACCACTCCCACATAGTAACACAGAACTGGACAACAAAGTGAAAGGTCTAACAGACCAAATATCTGAGAAATGGAAGCCTAGGGCTGATTGGACTTGCATTAATCAATGCATACAACAAGAAGGTGAAACTGTTAATAGATATTATGCCAAATTATTAGAATGTTTTAATAACCATTGTGGAATGCAGGTACCTAAAGACCAAACACATCATTCCCCATATGAGCAACACTTAAAAAATGCATTTTTAAAAGGCTGTATTGCACCCATTAGCAGCTTTATTACAAACCACATGGTAGATCATCGTACAAGTAGATTACAGTCATTACTTGAATATGCAAGACATGCCGGAAGACATTTTAATAGCAAAAAGAAAAAGAAAACTCAAGTATTTGCAGTAGAAGATGGATCAGAAGTCTTTGTAGTACAAACTGGGAAGAAGGGTAAGAAAAATACCCAGGGAAACAAACAATCTGATAAATGATCAGAGGACTTTGAAGAGAGAAAGAAAAGCGGTGAATGTTTTAAATGTGGGAAAAGGGGACATTTAGCAAGGGATTGCAGGCAAAATGAAAAGGTAACCACAGAAGACAAAGAGGGTGAGGACTGACTATGTGGTAGTCAAGAATCACTGGATAGGAATAAACAAGAAAAGACAAGTGCAAATGTGACAGAAGGGGTAGAGGATGTGACAAAAGAAATAGAGGATGTACATGAAATCACAGATAATGAAGAAAATGAAATTTTGGACTTAGCATTATTGAGCTTAGTGCTCTACTTAGCAGACACAAAACCGGAAGTTACACTTCTGGTAGAGGGGAGGGAAGTTCATTTCCTGTGTGACTCAGAGGCTTCACGGACCCTGATACATCCTTCCAAACTACCAGAAAATTCAGAATCACTTGACTACATATTAGTGAAAGCAGCTAATGGACAGCTGTATCAGAGCCACTCTCCCACAACATAGCGATAACTAACCCAGTTTCAGGGATGACCCAGAAAAGCAAAATTGTTGTTTCTGCAAAATGCCCAGTGAATCTTTTGGGCAGAGACCTAATGCAGATATTTGGCATAGCTGTAGTTCCAACTATGCAGGGTATGGAAGCACAGCAACAAATAGATACTTTTGTAGTGCGACCGGAGGGTGAAACATTTTATTGGTACAGCCAGGACTTAGTTACGACTGGTCCAGGGGCAGTAACCGAGGAACTGATGAATGTAGCCATCAGTAAATCCCCCTCCCTTGACACTGATAAACAGCATTTGTTGCATTGCACTCTATATTACTGTAACAGACCAGGACCTGAGAAAGAATATGAGCAAGAACTGTTTAGAAACCATGCTAACAGATTAGTATTACGAAATTTGTACTGGGACACAGAAGGAAACAGTGTAGTAAGCTGTTCATTGCCACAGGAATTCCTAACACTTTACAAATCTACTCGATTACCACATGTGAGTTTAACTAAAGATAGAAATTTGAAGTGGGCAAACCTAGGAGAAAAAGTCACAAGGTGGGAAAAGCAGACAGAGTTAGAACTTTCCGAACAGGGAGTACAAAAGCAGAAACTAAATTGGATAATGCAGACACACCCAGCTGTACACGCACAGGCAAGTGAGGATAGCTGAGTAGCACTTTTACTAGAGGAAGAGGAAAAAGCCTTACGAGACATACCAGAGACTCTCTGGTCAACAGGGAAATCAGATATAGGACTTATTCGTACAGCAGGACCAGTTACTATCACACCAAAATCAGCATTTAGACCTCAAAAGAGACAGTATCCCTTGAGAAAGGATGCAGAAATAGGAATCAAACCTATAATAGCAGCCTTACTTAAGGAAGGAGTCTTGATAGAATCTCCTGATTCACAATGTAATACACCCTTATTTCCTGTTAGGAAAGCAAACAGAGAATGGCGTATGGTCCAAGATTTACAAGCTGTAAATGACGCAGTTATACCCAGGGCACCTACGGTGCCAGATCCACACACTTTATTGAATGATTTGAAACCTCAACAAAAGTATTTTTCTGTGGTAGATATTAGCAATGCATTTTTCTCAATACCGATACACCCTGACAGCCAACATTGGTTTGCATTAACATTTCAGGGGAAACGGTATACATATACGAGACTACCACAGGGATATTGTGAAAGTCCAACCATATTCACACAAGAAATGGCAAGTAACCTGGCGGGATTTATCCCACCGAAAGGCAGTCAGATTTTACTTTATGTGGACGACATTCTGCTGGAAGCCCCCACCCAGCAAGAATGCAGAGAGGATACCATAGCATTATTACAATTTTTAGCCACTCAAGGACACAAGGTAAACAAAAACAAACTGCAACTTTGGAAAAAACAGATCAAATACCTGGGATATGTAATATCCAAAGAAGGCAGAATATTAGATGAAGACAGAAAAACAGCAATATTACAAGCACCTAAACCAACTACCAAGAAGGAAATGATGTCCTTCCTGGGTACTACTAACCTTTGTCAGAGTTGGATTCCAAATTATGCCTTGGAATCTGCTCCGCTGACTAACTTGATATTCAAAAAGTCGATGGCAGCACAAGATTTATTACAGTGGACACCAGAAGCAGAATCAGCTTTCTGCAAACTGAAGCAACTGATAGCTTCTTCCTTAGTCATAAACGATTTTTCCAAACTGTAGATTGTAAGCAAGGTTATATGACATCAGTGTTAATACAACAGCATGGGGACAAACAACGCCCCATAGCTTATTATTCATCACAGCTAGACCCAGTTGCGCGATCCTTGCCCCACTGTGTACAAGCAGTAGTCGCAGCTGCAATGGCAGTTTAGGCTTCAGCCTCAGTAGTATTGTTCCACCCTCTCACATTGAGAGTGCCTCATGCAGTCACGATTATTTTACTGCAAAAAAAAGTAGCATATCTTTCTCCTGCTAGACATCTTTCCTGTATGACTATACTCTTGAGCCAACCTCATATGACAATTAAACGATGCACAACTTTGAATTCATCAACCTTGCTCCCAACCCCTGCAAATGGCAAACCTCACTGCTGCCTGCAGGAAATTGAGCAAAAGACACTACCTAGAAAAGATCTCACAAATGTTCCCTTGAATAATGCCGAGGTGGCATACTATGTGGACGGCTCGTGCAGGAGGGGTCCTACAGGACAGAATCTAGTGGGGCATGCAGTAGTTTCTAATACCAAGATTTTAAAAGCAAAGTCTTTACCACGCAACTTATCTGCACAAGCAGCAACATTGATTGCCTTGACAAGGGCATGTACCTTAGCAAAAGGTAAGAGAGTGAAAATTTTTACTGACAGTCAATATGCTTTTTCTACTGTACATGTTTTTGCGCAGCAGTGGAAAAATAGAAAAATAATAACATCTACTGGTAAAGCAATTAACCATGCGCAATTTATTTTAGATTTGTTAGACTCTATTCAGTTACCTCAAAAAGTAGCTATTTGCAAAAACGTAGCTCATACCAAGCAACAGAATAAAATTTCAAAAGGTAATGCGAGGGCTAATACAGCTGCAAAACAAGCAGCTTCAGCTTCAAAAGTATTTCTTTTGAGTGAGGAATTACAACCATCTGAAATTTTAGACTTAGAAATGTTAAAAACAATGCAGACACTTACTACAAATGTAAAAAAAAAAAGTGAATAAAACGAGGAGCAATCCTTGAGAAGGGACTGTACATCTCCAAAGAGAAGAAACCGATTTTACCATCTAACTTGTTTAGATATGCAGCTTTGTTGAGCCATGGGCAGTGCCATGTCTCAACAGGGGGGATGGTACAGTTAGCGAATCGAGTGTTTACGACGTATGGATTTACAAACTACACAAAATTTTTTTGTGCAGCATGCCATGTTTGTAACAAGCATCATGCACAAGGGGCATTAAAACCTAAGCAAGGGAGTTTCCCTACACCACCGTATCCATTCCATACTATTTGTATGGATTTTATAGAGCTGAGCAAATGCGAAAATAAGAAGTACTACCTTGTCATTATAGATATGTTTTCCAAATGGGTGAAAGCTTTTCCAACTAAAAATCCAGATGCAGCTACTGTTGCAAAAGTCCTCGTTAAAGAAATTATTCCTAGATTTGGCATACCGGAAAAGATTTATAGTGACAATGGCACACACTTTGTAAATCAAACTATACAACAACGTAGCCATTATTTCGGAATTTCTCTGAAAAATCATTGAGCATACCACCCCCAATCTGCAGGATTAGTAGAGAGGCATAATGGGGTTTTGAAAAACAAGCTTAGGAAATTGATTAGTGAGACACAAAAGAACTGGGTGCACTGTTTACCTCTGGCACTGTTGAGCATGAGAACTGTTCCAAATGCAAAAGGGTTAACTCCTTTTGATGTTCTGTTTGGGAGGGCATATTATACACCTCAATGGAAACCTCTCATGCCTGCAGAGCAGGAGGCTGACAGTTCACTTGCAGGGTATATGAGGCGATTTTTGAATAACAAACTTTTGCAGTTAAATTCTGTTTCAGATAAAGGGCAAACCAGACCATTGGAAGCAGCAGTGGCCCCAGGCGCATGGGTCTGGGTGAAGGTTGTAAAGAAAAAGAACTGGAGTTCTCCGAAGTGGGAAGGGCCGTACCAGGTACTACTGTTGACACCCACTGCAGTCAAGATCGGAGAGCGAGTGTCCTGGATTCATTTGACACACTGTAAACTGGTTAAGAACTTTGAACTGGACAAAAACCGTGTTACTGTTGTACAACGAGAACAAAATGACCAGGTATAGAGTAAACAGAGATGCAGAACAACCTCAGAAAATTTGCATGATTATTCTGATAGCCATACTGATAACATTGATCTTTTTGTTGTGGCCTTTCCTTTTCCCATCCACAAAAGTTGAATTGATCAAACATGATGCATTACTCATAGACTGGCATCCGAACTTTAACACTTACCAGGCAATTAAATATGTGTATGCTGAGACTTTCAATATTTCGAACTGCTGGATTTGCACAGCTATACCGACAGCATACGGGGAATTATTAATGACTGCTGTCCCCCTAGGGGTCAATGAGACCTGGGAAAACTTGATTTTTGATACCACACCTGTGAAGTCACAAGACAAAATAGCATTGTACCTACCTGTTACACAAAAAGGGATTGTATGTTTTTACAAGAATGACACTATTCAGGTGGGTTGGAGCAATTGCAATGTGACTGTCTTATAAATGCTATATTAAACCTAGCAAGACTAAAACTTTTTGTGATACAAACTATGATGCATATTTTGCTAAGATGCATAAGAGTGTTGATGAGACACAGCATAATCATGTTCTTTTAAAACAGCTCTCTATTATTGATAAGAAAATGTTTCATGCAGGGCAAGCTTATATCAATATTAAAGTAGAGAATTGTTATTTTGTTTGTGGGAAAAAAACATATAAATGGCTACCTAAGAAATGGTACGGCAGTTGTTTTTTGGGTTACCTGGTTCCGGCCATACGACACACTGCAGCTTTGCCTCAGGGAAAAATTTGAAACGTCAGAGAGGTCAGCAGCAAACCTAGAAGTCTAATTAAGAGACCCGAGAATCCAGTAGGACGAATCGAAGCAGGATGGAGAAACCATAACTCCGTAAAAAACAAAGATAAACTGACACACATGGACTTGAGTGACACCATTATATCATGGGCTGGCATAGCCCCTGCATATGGCGCAGTGAAATCAATTTGGGAGCTGAAAAAACTGTCTAAACTTCTCAAAGTTATGAACAATGCAACTTTTTCTGCTCTCGAATTAGTGACTGATGAACTGAATGCTATGAGAACTGTGGTGCTTCAGAACCGCATGGCTCTTGACTTCACCCTAGCGGCAAGAGGTGGTACGTGCACTTTAATAAAAGAAGAATGTTGTTCTTACATTCCTGACAACCAGCACGAAATAAACGACCATCTTGAGGTGATCCAGCAAGTGTCAACCATGACCAAACCAGGCCCAAACCCTCTGACGGACTTTTTCCAGAATTTGTTTGGGGGGGTGGGGTTCCATCCTAATGAACATCCTGATTGCCATTTGTGTGACATTACTCCTATTAGGAGCATGTATTTGTTGTAGTATTCCCTGCATGAAAAAGTTAATAAAAGAATTTATAGATATATCAGTTTCTGAGACTTTGTATCAAAGTACTGAAATTGAGGAATTGTTGAAATGTGAAACACTTTCATAAGTTTAAACTGAATGACTCTCTTAACTGCAAATCCTGAATGGAAGAGGTTAGGAGAAGAAGCAAACTGTTTATTCTTTTGAAAATAGAATTAAAAAGTATTAACAGGGGGGAAATGTCATAAAAATATGTATTAATGTGTGTGCTTAATGCTAATTAGAAACTAAATAAGTTAACACGTTTTTCATTCTATTTTATATGCACTGTTTTATATACAGTTGAGTTTCATATGAGACTAAAAGATGCTTTTTGAAACTGCAGTGTGCTTTCTGAAATTTGCAAGATGCCCTCTGACCTAGTAATTGCTAGCACAGCAATATTCATGTTTATGCCTTTTGGAAATGTACTTGAGAAGCATGTGATTATCTGCTAGGTCAGGAAGAAATGAATGAACAATGCAATATTCTGTAATGTAATGATTTTGAACAGTTAGCTCTGTTCGAAGTATGAGAACATACACAGCTGCAGGAAGTTAGAGATAACATAGACAAAAGACTGTTGGAGAAATGAACTGCAATCTATACTTGCTTTGTGCTCAAATTAGCCATAGTACCTTGAATGGTAACATTGCATATATCTAACTGGTGGTAGCCAAGGCCACGTTGTTTTTCTTAGGAAGTTTCTCACAAAAATTGATAGTACAAGCAGAAAATCATGAAAACAACTGCTATGTAATGATGATGTTAAAACTTGTGATTTACTACGTCAGCTTGGTAGGCAATGTCTTATTAGAAAATGTATAAAAATGCCTGCATTTCCTGATTCTAGTTAGACAAACTCTGTATTAGCACGTTTTTGTCTCCTTGCTGCAAGATAAAAGTGCCTTAACCTGAACCTACCATTTATTGATCATTTTTAAAGTATAGTTTTCCTTTGACAGCTACCTATGTTTGAAGTACAGAGTGGCCAGTCTTTGTATGGATAAGCACAAGCTGGTGCTTTTGTATGCATCATTTTACTGTCTGTTTCTGTTTAGCTTTTGTGAAGACTGCAAACAAGAGAAAGGCAGGACACTGCTTGAGTTTACTTTAATCCACCAAAAATAAAGTAAGTTAGCTTAATAAAACCCTTCCCCTCCCGATCTCGTTAACCTGTGAATCTTTGTCCTGCCTAAAGTATTCGTATTCTGCTACTGTTTGTTCTCTTCGTAAAATTATATAGTGAAGCTTCCTTCCCCATCTGTGCAAATGAAGATGAGAGTGCTCTAGCTTTTGCAAATGAATGTATGTTACAACATTGAGCCAGACAGCTTGAAGGACAAACAGTGAACAGAATGGTGCCAAAACAACAAACACATAAACAAACAAAACAATGTGTTTTTTTTGCAGAGAGCAAGCCTCTGCACCCACAGTGGGAGATGCTAATAATTATATATACCCACTCCATAACTGCACCACAGTGAGGAAAGGAGCAATACCCCAAACCCACTATGTAGTGATCTCACACAATAGCTTTTCTGTTCAGTTCATTGCTGTGGCACTGTTATCTTCTTCAAGCTTTTCAGATCAATATCATGACCAAAGCCCATTTGAGCATTCAAGTATATGAATGGAAACCACCTTTGCACATTCTGACTTTGGCTGCCTATGTCATGCCTAGTCATGGCTAAACATGGTCTGGTGTTTCGGTGTGCATCATTTTTACTGTGTATACCTGCTTAGATCTTACATAGTTATTTAGTAAAGCTATTTGCAGTGTGCTATGAGAGCCTCTTGTAAATACAAATTTACATTTTTTTATGGCAGCCTCTATCATATTTTTGGCTTCTCCTCTACTCTAACATGAGCATATGGCCATGTTGCAAATGTGAAGCATTTGCACATCATGTGTACATTTCTGAGTAATTCTGCCATGCTTTTTTTAATTCATTAGCATGTAGCACTGCTCATTATATGGTAATTAGCATTTATATTAATTGTGCCTTGTTTTCTAGCCAGCCATACCATGCAGCTTTGCTTCCTGAATCACACACACCCTACTCTTCCCCACCCATACTGCAAATGTACTTAGAATGATGTGGCCAATGTTTATCAATCCAGCCCATTATTTTGAAACTGAACTGTGGTTTTGGAAAATATGGACTTATGAATTAACATTTTAAATATGTGTGCTTATATTTGCCTACTAGGTTTTATAACTTGGTCAGGGCAAATAGGCGTGTTCATAGCACAGTTTGGTGTCTGGCATGTAAGACATAAAAACACCATGTTGATTATAAACTATCTTTGACTCAGTCTGTCACTGAAGAAATAACATCACTTTTAGAATTCCCAGAAGTGTTAGAATAAAAGTATGTTCTATATATTTGTATTGCCTGTAATGATGAAGCTTTAGGCTTTTAAAAACATTTTATATGAATTTATCCATCTAAGCCTATCATGGTCTAGTTTTCTCTTACTCATATTTTGCTTCAGTGAGCTGAAAAAGTAATAAAAGGGCAGTAAGAGTACATTTTTCAGCAAAGTCCTTATGTTGTTTGCACATTGTGGTCAAACCACTGAGTAGTCATTCACAATGTGTATTATATTCTTTAATTTCAGGTCAAGTAGGACAACGTCAGGAAGTATGTATAGCTTGAAATTATAACTGTCATGTTTTAGATCATTCCTGTCTCTGTCTGTATAAATAATGCATTCTGCTTTTCTAAACTTGTATGGCTCACATCTAACAAGGCGTGCCATGTCTGTGTACGGAATGTCTCTGATGTCTCTCAGAAATACTTTGATACATCATGTTAAATGCAGACGCTTGTCATGACTGACCTTTGTGTAGATTTTGTTAAAAACAGAATGCTCAACTGTTTTTCAAAAAGTAAAAAATAAGGTATTTTTCGCAAAGACATTTAACATCTGTCCACACTGTGCCACAGATTTTAGGAAGTGAGTTCAAGCAAATCATTAAAAGAGTGTCAAAATCTTTTGTCTTGAAGGTGAATATAAGAATATCTTCTGACACTGATTTCAGAAAAGACCTTTTAAATCTGACTTCAGACAGACCCATTTGTATTGCATCTCACTAAAGCTCAATTCAATTGTTTTTCTTTCCAGATGTAAATTCACAGAAACAAATGAAACAAGTGAAATATCTTCCAGAATGATTTAATAATGATGACGAAGCACATTAACACGTGTGGTTACTTCCTAAAGAGCACTTAGAGCCTTTGCTGTACAGAAGCTATAAGCTTTGGTAGATAGAAAGGCTCACCTTCAAGCCAAAAATCTTCCATTTATTAGTGTAGATATAGTACACACGTATTTTATCACTATGAATCATCATCTGGTACATTTAAAGATGAAGGAGGCAGTCAAGATTAAGATAAACACCCTGCACTGTAAAATGTATAATATTTGAAGGCCAAACAGCTCTAAGTTCAAATTCTGTTTTTAAGAGTGGCTTAGTGATACTTGGGGTTCTCTTTCTGATAGAACAGAAGGTTACAAATAAAAAGAAAAATTTTAAGCTTCAGCTGGACTATTTTAAGAAGAATTCTATCATTGTCTCCCTTTAAAAACTTGTACTTGCCTTTGCAATTCCTCCATTTCTGTAGAACCTCATTTACTATATGTAATATCCATTAATACACATATGTGGAGCAACAGTAAAGATGAGAAAACATGACCATTTCTCCTTGTGTATTTAATGGAGGGTGGATGGATGATTTAATAGATGAGTGGATGGTAGTACTGTGGTTAGGGCATCCTATTTTGTTGGTAAGCAGTGCGATTTATAAAGTCTTTCTGTCAGGCATGAGCCAGATTACTTTACTCCTGTTTTACATCAAGTTAAGCAGTCTCAGGTAACTAGGAATCAAGGAAGTGGTAAGCAAACAATGGAAAAAAAAACATTAAAGAAAGTAAAATGGACAATGCATGAAATTACCAGCACCAGATGACTAAAAAAAATTCCAACTTAACTTGTTTATGATTTTAGATGCACTCACACTTGGCTCATTTTACTCCAACTTTATAAT
This sequence comes from Protopterus annectens, assembly GCF_019279795.1. NCBI lineage: Eukaryota > Metazoa > Chordata > Ceratodontiformes > Protopteridae > Protopterus > Protopterus annectens. The sequence goes on from NC_056735.1 coordinate 538,660,218, forward strand.
CATTTGCTTTTATTTTTCATTGTACATTTTATCATGTGGGATGATTGCAAAAGCTGCAAGCAATTTTATATATGCAAATGTGTGTGTGTGTGTGTGTGTGTGTGTGTGTGTGTGTGTGTGTGTGTGTGTGTGTGTGTGTGTGTGTGTGTGTGTGTGTGTGTATTTTATCACTGACTACAGCACAAAAATGGATAATTTCAGATTTCAGTCCATCATACTAAAACAGACTGTCTATTTATGAAATGGATCATTGCCTGTACTTTTAAACCTTTATTGTTATTATTTATTCAAAGGAATTAGTCAGGAAGTGATAGGTAAGTAATCCCTCAGCTGGTTCATAGGATCATGGGATCATAGGAAATTACCAGGCTAGCAGACCTGGAGCCTTTTCAAGCCTTGCCATTCATGCCCCAATTTTCCATTAATCAGTGTCCAGAGACTAGAATGGCGTTGGTATTTGCCTGTGCCTCTGATGGTACATATTGGCTTATTATATTATATTATACAAAGAAATGTTGTGGTTCTGTTGCTTACAAAGTGATTCATTAATGTGTTAAACTGGAGTTCAGGCTGAACATGATTATGCCTTTATTTTAAAATGCATTGCATGATCCCTGTTCATTATCCTCCAGCTGTCTTTAAGGTATAGTCTGCCTTTGCAATATTAAAAGGAAAACAAAAAAGTGACATGTTTGTAACTACTAAAGTAAATTGGTGCTGACAATAGTGAAAAAGTCTATTGTTTTATCCAGACTGAACATTGTGCAGCCCACTCAATACATTATAAAATCAGAAGACAGTTGGTCTCATAGTTTGGTCTGTGTGCGTCTTCTCCCATTCTACTCACATCAACTACCTCACTTAGTTAATTGTTAGTGTTGTAAAACCTGTAATATCTTTCCTTTACTACTCTCTGCCCCTGCAATGTAATTAGGATTGTATTAATGCATAATCCATAAGGGCTGTCTAATGGTCTGCTTTAAAATATACAAAGCAAGCATTGCAGCTCCCTTTACTTATTTTGTACCACATTTTATTAATCAGTCTCCACATAGATGGCCTGCCTCCAGCTTTTATGGCAGTAAGTAAATATTTCTGGTAGTAGCCACAGAATATTTCATATTAGTTACTAGTTCTTAGTTCTTCTAACTGTATTACATAAATAACATGTAAAGCATTAAGGTAGCTTAGTTTTAGAAAACATGTTTCTCCTTCTATCTTTTATGGCATTCTAAATCTGTTACTGAATGTTGATTTATTACTGAATATCTGCCATTTTCATCAGTTATCACTCTCTAGGCTATTTACTTGAAATAATTATATAAATGTGTGTAAGAACACCCTCTGAAGTTCAATTTGTGCACATATTCATTTATGACTTAATTTGTATATGTAGGCTGTCTAAACTTTTAGAGGTAAGGAAGGTCTTACTAATTCTGAATATATTGCCTCCATTTAGATTTTTACTAATACCCTTTGAAGTCTTTTTGACTTACATTTTATTCATGCTATCTCAAACAATGTTAACAATGTTAATTCATGCGAATCTCAAACAATGTTATACTCGATACCAGCAACAGCTAGTCAGCAATGGACAGGATGTGTTTGACAGAATTATCTTCCATCATATATATCAAAAGATATGTTGGGTTAGCTGATGCTCCTTTATAAACAGCTACCAAACAATATAGATAGTACATTAAAATATGCCAGCATTCTTGGCCACCTAAAAAATGATAAGGAAATCAACCTATATTTTGTACTCTGCAATTATGTTAGGGAAATATTAGTCCAAGTGTAAGCCAAGTCTCCTCTTGAACTGATGTTTTTATTAAAAATATGCCATTTTAACTTTAAATTAATAAAGATTGTCATTCTTAATAGCTAATAATTAATAGTCATGACTTGAAACATGGATGCTTGTCATTAATCCAGATGTTGTAATTACAAGAAACTGGTTTATGGATGCCATATTTTATTCCAATAAAAAACTGAAAAGACTCAGTATCTTTCAGTATGAGACCAGAACAAAGAATTGGTTGCGCTGTTTTTCTGTTTATTAGAAATACAATATAAACCTGCATAATCAGAAAATAAGTACTGCCGTTGTAGAAATTACCCAAAACTTGTCGGTTTTGCACATTCTTGTATGTGGTCAAATCATACTGAACACAGGGGTAGGATACATAATCCCTTCCTTTTCCACCTTTTTACTTGAGATAATTCTTGTTAATTAATACCAGGCATAGGCTCACAAACTACAATGTCATCTTGCTAGTAATTTTACTATAAGTTAGTTGGGAATATAACAAAAACATATTCAAGAGAAACATTACTCATCAAATTTTTACAATCAGGTAGGTCCCAAAATTTCCAGGCAGGGAAAAGTCACCATTTGGAATTGCAAAACGTGTTCAGTAGAAACTCTGTGTAAGAGGTTGCAATGGATTCTCTTTCTGACCATTGGCCTGTGCTATCATGGAAAGAGAACTCTGCTTTACATTAACACAGATTGCATGGAAGATTAATCAATACCCCTAAAAAAATTGTTTTTGTTCCAAGTAAATGTTGGTTGTCCAACTTCCTGAAGTTTATGAAATGGGGGACCAGTAATAAAGGATCATCATGTAAACGTAGCATTATATTTGCCTTCTAATGTGAGTACCAGTAAAGAACAGGCTAAAAGTGACTTTGGATATCCATTACCTTGAATGTTTATATAAGACATACTAGGATTTGGAGGAAGTAAAAGTCCTCCAAAGACTTCACAATCTAAACGCCTGAGCAAGAAATAAGCGTTAAAAAGCTATTTTTCAAAAATAAATGTGTTGTTTTTAATCACTTTAAAACCTTCTGGAAAGTTAGAAGAGAAACGATGGCCCTTTTGACAGGAGTTTCTCAGTTAGGAAGCAAATAAGAATTCTATCATTGTTTCCTGTTAAAAACTTGTACTTGCCTTTGCAATTCTTCCATTTCTGTAGAACCTTGTTTTACTTTATGTAATATCCATTAATACTGTTAAGAAACCTTTACATCAGTTAGACACAAAATGCATTTTTACATTAGGCAGCCTATACCTCTTTTTTTATGAAATGGATGCACTATTTATAATTAAAGCATTAGTCTGTGACATAAACATATCCCTTACTCTATGAACAGTGTTAACAATAGGCCATTTCCTCAATTTAATAGGAATCTACATGAGTACATTTCTAATATGTGTCTCACAGGGACCAATCATTTTGTTCTTCTTTAGTAATGACCTCCCTTTGACATTTTGAATTTACATACTTATGACCTCAGTCTTCTTAAGGGTGATAATACCTGTAGAGAAATATATCAAAAATTCAGAAAGACTACAATAAAGTATTTCACTGACGTCATACAAAAAAAACCAAAAAACTTGCCATTCATACCAAAAGTACTTTGTATGATTCAACTCACTTCCACAAATGACAGCATTAAATAACTCACCAGTCAACAGTAATATAAACTATAAATACTTATGACTATGAATCCACTAAATGACCTCAGCAAAGGCTCATGATGGTTACTGTGCTGATGCACTTTTAGACCAACGTAAAGAATGTTACAAGCTTGATATCTTCTTTTTTTCAATACAGAAAAATGGCTGTAGCCAGTATCAGATGTTTAACCCAGTCACAAATGCAGGTCACCTTATAATATCCTCCTTTTCCTCGCTGCAGCTCTATATGCATGGGTTACCTTGTCTTTGTTGTAATGACAAAACATCAAAGGCAGACTGCACATGATCCTGTTGTTCAAATGTTAGTAAAAATTACAAGAAAATCCTAGCCAAGCTAGAATTTTCACTGTGTAATTCCCTAAAATCTCTTGTAAAAAGAGGATAGTGGAATGTATGCAAGTATATACATTTTCACATGTATTTTTGCATTACTCAGAGCATTAAAAAATTGATGCCTAGCCTGGCAGCACAGAGAAATTGTATACCTAAATGAGTACTGGCAGGAACAAATGTAGTACATTACAAAAAAAAATATATGCTTTGCCATTAACTACACTTAACTGCTCTCAAAAGAGTGATATTATGCAAACTACAATCAACAAAATTAACAAATTCACATCTTTCTTAAATACACATGGACCTTGATGGCTTTTGTTTTATAAATCCAGCTGGCTAAAATTCCCAGCATGTACAACACTAATGGAAACATTTCTTACCTTTAAAATGCCACATCTAGAATAACCTTCCTCATGTGGTTGCATGTCTGGAATTCACACAACACACTACCCATTGTGGTTGCATGAATGGAGATGACACAACACGCTACACAGTAACGACCCCCTAGCCATGGTGCCTTAAGATTAAAATGGACTACATTTGATGGGCAGCAGTCATACGTCTCTAAGCAAAATTAACCCTACTTCCTGGAATTGTTACCAGTCCAAATCAAGAAGGAAAAATAGGTTATCAAAATAGCTCCTTAATGCAGTTGATACACATAAAATGGTTGCTTCCCTTTCTTTCAAGTAACTCAGGCTTAAAAATTGAAATATTCAATTATATTTGTTAAAGTTATCTTTTGTATTCAAAACATTTCCTTTTCTGATTGCCAATGAAATAACAAGGACTGGATTTGTATGCATTAGTTTTATTGCATTTAGAATAACAGTCAGTAAGGACCAAAAGATGCTTATATTTCATAGTGTAATGACCATCTTGCATAAAACAAACCAGTTACATAAATAAGGATGCCTAAAGGCTACAACAATATTTATAGCCTGGTGACATTCCTCGGAATTTAGTAACAATGCATCTGGACCACACCTAAGCCAATGCTGTTTACCCTTCCAGCATAATGAGCAGCATTGCTAATCAGATATGCATGTAGCTGAGCCAATGAGCATGTTAAGGAGCATCAGAAAACTGTATAAGAGATTATTTAAATATATCAAACAAAGCAAACCAAATAGGCAGAAGGTGCAACTTAACCCAAGTACTTCATCAGATCTGCTGTATTTGTGGATTTGTATTTAGATCTGATGACGTGCTTGGGTTAAGTATGAAAGTGCACATCTTGTTTTTATTTCTTGTTTTTTAAAGTAAACAATTTTTGCACCTTCTGCCTATTTGTTTTGGTTTGTTTGATATGTTATCTTGTTAAGGTCACAGCACAGACCATTGCTAGATCATGGTATGGCACATTGCAGTCACATCTAAATACAAGAAGCAAACAATGACTGTACATAACCACCCCTGACAGTCAATGTGAATGTGCCTTCACAGTTATTTATTATTGATTTAATCAATAGCAGCAAATGCATACATTAAAGAGATGTGCAATGGAAAGGCAAGTAAAAATTGCAGAGGATGGATATGAGGCTGCACTATATAACAGAATCCATAGATATGGAAAACATAAAGGTGCAAACAAAGTTGCAAAACAAAGCATACAAGAGATCTGGGCATTTGTGCTTATAATACAAAGGTAATAAACTTCTAGGGAATGCATAGCTAGGCTTCCAAAGATTCCCATTGACCAATGGCCTGGTATGTACCTATGAACCTAGGAAACTATTAGACAAAATATAGATCAAAGAAAGTGCTATGACAATAGGACAGATTTGAAGAATATGAAGTATGCAATGGAGATGTGAGATATAAAATAATATAGTAGCATAATGTAACAAATTGCACCATACCTGACAACACTGAAGTTTTAGCCGTGGACCTTTACTATACTTTGAAGCTGTTTAAAAAAAAAAAAAAAGAAAATATATTGCTGGGGGGGAGGCAGTGGTGAGTGAAGCAATTCATTCCTCAAGCGAGTATATCCATAGTGCACTGGGAAGGTGAGACACTGCAGACATCAGTGTAGAAGGAGTCATACAACCCATACCTCTGAAATGTATTATATGTACAGATGGAATGCGAAAAGAAAAATTAGCAGAAATGATGATCTTCAAGGGAAATGAACTAAGAACCCTCACAATATAGCATTTTGCAGCACTGCATTAACAAGCGGAACCTCTGCAGAAGGTATGGTGCAAGTGTCATAAACCTCATTCAATATTGTTGCATAAGTGCACAGCTCCATCACAGAAGTCAGAATAATGTCAGTTGCTGTGCTTTGTTTCAAACTGAAATGCACATCAAAGCTCAGCTCAGTTGCTCAACTAATTAAGCAGCACATGGCATAGAATTAACATCATTTCAGCTATTAGGAGCCCATTTATCACAAATGCCCATCTCAACATTGGCAGGAGAATCCAAAAAGATAATTTTGTTAGAAATTATCAACCACAGCCAGCATAATGTATACACTCATTACAGAGTTGTTATCTTTCAGGGAAATTGCACACATGACATCACTGAAAGAGAAGCACATGTGAAATGGAACTAACCCCCCTGCATATGTCACTGATGTGCTAGACCACTTTAATAGCAGGGATTGCCACAGAAGCAGTAGTAGGAAAGCTGAATAGAAAATATAATTTAGGGGAATGCTAACAAGACAAACAGAATGCACATACTTGGGTTTGAACCCCTGATTTTCTTCAGGTATACATTCGCTAGAAAAATGCATTAGCAAGGCATTCCACAGAAGCAGTGGTAAAAAAGGTGACTGACAAATATATTTCATGTGAATGGTACACATGAATGCAGAACAAACAAAGTGCACATACCTGGGTTTGCAGATTTTACCCCTGACTTTTATTAAGTATATATTCATCAGAACAATGTATTCACAAAGCATGCCATGGGAATACTCATCAGAAAGGTGATTAGAAAACACATTTTGGAGGAACAGAACACAGGATAGCAGGACATGAAGTGTAAAATACCTGGGTTTGAATTCCTGCCTTTTCTCAGTGATATTGTACATATATGACCATTAGCATTTGAAGCCACAGAAGAACACATGGCAGAGATGTGTCAATATACACATTTTATGGAAATATTAGAGCAGTGTGGCAGTGTGTGAAAAGGACAGTGGAAAGTGACATACTAGACAACATGGTTTTGGATTTAAACCCATCTGTACACATCACTGCTTCTGTTGCCTGAGGTATAGAATCTTTCACATGCACATATCTTGTTAATCACATTTATACTTGCATGGCATGTCATTAGCAGACAATAATGATATTTTCCAGCATTCTGCAAGATATACACCATCACAGATTAGAACCTCTGCCTGACCATTATTCTGCACATTAGCACATTAGCACATTAGCAGTTGACTCTACAGAAGAAGCTATTACAAGGTTGCACTTACACACATAGTCACAGGACATGTTAAAACGCTGTGGAAGACTGTACTATGAACCCATTTCACAAGGTATAATGATCACAATCCTTCATCTAGGGAATTAACAATATACAGATGACAACATGTCTACAAAAACATTTAGAAGTTGTGACGATGCAACTATCAATATCAGATTATGTCATTGGTGGCTGATGTTGTGCATCTGCAGTCACCAAAGCTGCATGACAGAAGATGAGTTCTAAGCATGTTCAAAGGATTTTCCTCAGTTTTACTATATGATCAGAAGTGTCATTCCTTTATACCTATCTAAGGAAAGCTATGGTGCCCTGCACAAATTACAGTGCAGATAGTTGTGTTGTCTATTTGTTACACCCATTCTTGACAATGTATGTGTTGGAATAATGTCACCTGGAAGTTAGTGTCTTTAACCTAGTTTATTATTGCATTGTGACTGTGTAATACTGAAAAAGTGAATATCAGTGAACAGACTGCAATAATAAAGGGACCAAAACCAACCACCTACAGTACTGACAAATTATACAATACAGTAATGACAATGTAACATAAACATACTATGCTACCTTTATTACCTATATGCATTATACCAATGTACTGCAAGGTATAGATTGTTTATCAGACTATTACTGTATCCACCTCAATGAATTTGAACATCCACCTGATTAAATTACATTTTCTTGACTAATGTACTGGTGAAAGATGCCACACAAGAAGTTATAGAATTGTCAGAAAGCAAACATTTAAATAGCTATTATCAGCAGTGTGTGTGAATGAAAATGAGCAGAGTTAAAAGGGTCCATAACACTTAAGAGATCATGACCCGACACCTGACAAACTTTTACATCATGGTAGTATAATATATGTCATATTTGTTCAATAAGCCACTATTGCATGATACAAAATGCGACTCGCAATCACACAGTGCATTCCTCATTGGCAGTAATAAAATTATTCTGTCTCTTAACTTATAAGTTGGGGTATGGCATCCAGGTCCAGGGGATAGATATGCCTAATTTGTGTTCATGTGATTTGCTTCCTAGCTGCTGACACCAGAGAAGAAGTTGTACAGCAGTTGTCAGAAAGCAAACATTTGAAGGGAGTGCTGCAATAGTGTGACAAAGTGCAAAATGAACAATATTAGACAGACTCCAGTAATCAGTGGATCAGAACCACCACATACCTTACTGAAAAGTTAAACATCCAGTCAAGAGTACATTGAGTCATGGATACTGTTACCATTAAACTAATACTATAAATGAAAAAGATGGCAGTAGTGGAATGGCTCTGCAACCAAGAATGAAGCTACTGAATAATTCAAAACTTTTTAATCAAACTTACCCTATAAAATAATGTAAAAACATAAATGTTTTTGTTCAAATTGCATAGAACTTCATCTGACATATATAGTGATTTTTCTATGATTTAAATACCAGCACAATTCTCCTAATTGGTTACCAGACAACATATCTCCCCTTCATCTATAAATACAGTCCCTTCCGTGTAAATTAAATGAATACAATGTTAAAATCATGTCACTTAGTCCACCTCTTTGGTACAAATATCTAAAAATATTCCACTTAAAACCTACTTACAATATCTGCAAAAATTGTTTTCATACAAATGAACATGATGGCCAGTGTAATAAATAACAATCATTGATGGTTTAACCTCATGATAAATGGGGCATTCACTAATAACTATTTAACCTAGAACCACCACCAACTTAAAGTTCCCTCAATATATAGATATATATTTTTGTCATTTGTTTCTGTCCAGTGCTTTCAACTTCAATATATATTAAATTGAACAATGTTTCTTGATACCTGTCCAACTATCAGTGCTCAGCATTAACTGCCACAGTAACTCTTTTCTTTCTAAATATAAAGTTCATAAGCCAAACATCCAAATAAGCAATATGTTCTGTACTGTATTCATAAGTAAATGATATAAAATTAGTAGTCACACTGATATATCCTATGAATTCAAGGATAGAATCCTGGGGTGCTTTCCATATTATACATATATCATCCAAAAATCACACATATAATCAGATGTCATTCTTATATTTACTATTAAAATATATTTCCTTTCCCAATATACCATAACCATATTGGCAACCGCACCACCACATGGTGAACCCATGGTGACTACCCTTTCCTGTAGAAAATAATTATCATTAAAATAAATGTAATTATTTTTAAAACCAGTTCAAGTAATTCTATTTGTAGATTGATTTTTGCTTGTGAAATGCTCCCAATAGCTAAAATTTCTGTTACCCAGTCAAAGCCAGTGTTTTGAGGTACAGCAGTATATAAATCCCAAATGTCAATGGTCAAAATATCATTGGGAGGATATTCAGTTTGCTTAATCAATTCAAGGAAGCTACATGACTTTTTACAGATCTGTGCTTCCTTCTCCAAAACCTTATTTTTAAGGAAAATCAATCTACGGTTAACATATGAAGAAACCTTGCTAGAAAACAGGACTAATAAATTCAGGATAAGTAGCTCTTATAAGCCACCCCTACAACCCCTCTTAATGGTTTATGAGAGAACGTGCAAGCTGAATTTCAGGAAAATATTTAATTATAAACAAAGTAAACACACAAACAATTTTAACTTGAGTAGAGATGAGAAAATCATTCTGAGTATCTACAAAACCAAAATGTTAGAATAATGAAACTGGATAAGGGGAGTGGTGTGGTCATAATGGATATACAAGACTATAATAAGAGAATGAACAAAATATTAATGTGAGATACCTATGAAAAGGTTTCTTTGAATGAAAAAAATGGAGCTTATCATAAAGTTCATTCCTGATTGACTGATATTTTTTTAGAAAAACATATAGATTTGGAACTTTGCAACTATTTGAATATTACAACACCAATAATTCCTATATTCATTGGGGTGCCAAAATGCATAACTGTATAGGAAGCCCCCACCAATGTGTCCTACAGTAGATGGGTGGAATTCTGTCACATCAGCTTGTGCAAAGTATTTGGATTATGTATTTAAGAAGGTTTTGGAGAAGGAAGCACAGATCCGTAAAGATTCATGGAACTTCCTTGAATTAATTAAGCAAACCGAATATCATCCCAATGATAATTTATTGACCATCGATGTGTGGGATTTATATACTGTTGTACCATAAAATACTAGCCTTGACTGGGTAACTGAAATTTTAGCTATTAGGGGGATTTCACAAGCAAAACTTAATTTACACATAGAATTACTTGAATTGGTTTAAAAAAAAATAAATTTATTTTAATAGTAATTATTTTCTACAGAAAAGGGGAACTGTCATGGGTTCTCCGTGTGGTGGTGCGGTTGCCAATATGGTTATGGCATATTGAGAAAGGAAATATATTTTTAATATTAAATATAAAAAGGACATCCGGCCCATTTGAAGTGGCGACCTCTTGTTAAGGAATAAAGTGGGGGAATATCCCCTAATAGTATTTAAGAGGGAACCAAATTTTAAGAACATATTGGAAAGGATTAATCAAAAATGACCAAGAAGAAATACTGATATGAAAAAATGTGGGACCTGCCACTTTTGTTCAAAAATTAATAGAGGGACATATTTTAATATCAGTGGCACTGAATATAGGTTAAATGGGAAGTTTAATTGCATTACGAAAAGTGTAGTTTACATTGCAGTTTGTAATGTCTACCCAAGCTTTTATGTTGGTAAAACAGAGTAGAAATTTAACCAGAGGGTTTATGAACATTAATACAATATAAAAAACAGAATTTGAATAATGCTCTTGCCAAACATACCTATGTCAATCCCGATCATCAGTTTAAATATATGGTCATATATAAAGTCAAAGATAGGAAAAGGGGTGGTCCTTAGACTTTATGTGTAGAAAGAAAAGAATTGATGTGGCAGTTAATGTTGAATGCCAGTAGTTGGCCAGGTATCAGTGAACATTGTTCGATTTCATGTATATTGAAGTTGAAAGCAATGTATATAAAAAACCCATGACAAAAAATATATCTGTGTATTAGGGGAACTTTAAGTTGGTGGTGATTCTAGATTAACTAGCTAGCTAGTAGTGAACACCCCATTTATCATGAGGTTAAACAATCAATGATTGTTATGTATTATACTGGTCATCTTATTCATTTGTACAAAAAGTAATTTCAAGCAATTATGCAGATATTGCAAGTAGATTTTAATTGAACATTTTTAGATATATGTACAAAAGTGGCGGACTAATTGACATGATTTTAACATTGTATTGACTGAATTTACATAGGAGGGACTATATCTATCTATCTATATATATATATATATATATATATATATATATATATATATATATATATATATATATATATATATATATATATATATATATATATCTTTGCATGAAGGGGAGGTATGTTATTCGCTAACCAGTCAGGAGAATTGTGTTGGTATTTAAATCATGGGAAATTCACTATATTCACTATATATGTCTGATGAAGTTCTATACAATTTGAACAAAAGCGCTTATGTTTTTACATTATTTTATAGTGTAAGTTTGATTAAGAAGTTTTGAATTGTTCATTCTTGGTTGCAGAGTCATTCCAATACTGGCATCTTTTCCTTTAGGTTCATAGGTTCATAGGTTTGTACTAGGCTATTGGCCATAGGGCCTATACAAGCCTAGTCATAACAATTCCTTGGCTATTTCTACCCACAGTATTTACTTCCCTGGACCCCTGTCTAGCAGGGTGACTGATGTGATCCCCTGGGGTGAATTTCCTATCTCCCATCCAATCATCAAGGTTCCTTTTGAAGAGGGCCAAAGAGACATGTATGGATAGTCTATTCCAGAGTCCGGGGAGTCTCTGGGTCAGGAACCTATCCCTCCAGCATGTTTTGTTCATTGTGATGACAAGGTTTAGATTCCTGAAACGTGTGTCTCTGAGGGATTGGGATTTCTTTAAGTGTAGCATGTTCAACAGCTCCGGGCTTGACATGGCCTTGTATGTTAAGCAGAGATCGCCTCTGAGTAGATGATATACGACAGAGTATAGGTGCAGTTTTTTTAGACGGTCAGCATATGGCATCTGCTTTAGGCCTGTGATTCTTCTACTGAGGTATTTCTGTGGCCTTTCCAGTTGTTGCAGATGTCTTGAGAGGTACATACCAAACGGGGCATTGTATACTATAATAGGTCCAATTAGGGATGAGTACAGTGGGACAATGACCTCCTTTTTCTGGATGAAAAGCCCTCAGTGATGAGGTGTGCCACATAGAAGGATTTCCTGGCTGTTGTGGCAATGTGGTTATCGAAGGTGAGACCACTGTCTACCTGTGTCACTAAGTCTCTTATCACACTTTTGGTGTTTAGTGTACTGCCACTTATGTGGTAATTTGGTTACCTATCAAAACATCTACTTTTCATAACATCTAAACTCAAAACATTAACACCATAACATCTAAACTTAAAAACATCTAAAAGTCATAACATTGAATCTCAAAACAATGAAAACTACAAAGCAACTATAAATAACATCCCACACACTGTTTATTACGTTTCTGCAGGGGAACTCAGCCAACCCACACTCCCACATAAATTAAACATACCAACTCCAAGATCACACTACAGTTGGGGTAAAAAAAACACTGTAGTCCGATCTTGGAGTTGGTATATTTAATTTATGTAGGAGTGTGTGGGGGGTGGAGCCCCCAACATGGGGAATGAAGGGGGGGCTTGCCCCCCCCTGCAGAAACGTAGTAAACAGTGTGTGGGATGTTATTTATATTTGCTTTGTAGTTTTCAATGTTTTGAGATTCAATGTTATGAGCTTTTAAATGTTTTGAAGTTTAAATGTTATGGTCTTGATGTTTTGGGTTTAGATGTTATGATCATTTGATGTTTTGATAGGTAACCAGTAATTCACAGGTACATGTTTTTTCCCAAAGGGGATAACAATACTTTTCTTGGCATTGAGCTTTAGCGCATGGCTCTAGCAAGAAACATCTGTGTTAGATAAATTGTTAAAATCAAACTGTAAAAAATCATTCACAATAACAGACAGTAATGCAGGATTCTCAGGTATCTACTGTATACGTATTCTCTAATGTACATTAGGAGGCAAAAAACCATACACAAACTTGTACAGAATTTTGTCTAGCTTTATTTAGGAAGCACATGTCATTTTATACTATTTACAATCAGCTTTTGCCCACCTCACTGACGTGGTCAGTGACAGGGTCTTTTACATCATAGTAACTTATGAAAAAGTGCTGAGATAGTGTTTTTCAAAAATCTTTTTCCCATGAGAATATTACAGCCTTGCAAGCACCTGGTCAGTCACAATGTCCTTCCGAAGATGTAGCCAATTCAAGGCCCCTAGATTAGTTCGAATACAATGTATGCATGTCTTCTTTAATACTTCTCTTTGTCTCTTTCTTGTTCACCAGATGGACATTATCTCTGATAGTGCGCACAAGGCCATTCTTCTGGTGGAAGCAGGAAAAGATACATATGCACACAGATTCATTATTTTCTAACTTTGCAAAATAATCTCTTACTGACAGACATGAGCCAGCCGAGCTGGCTACTGTCAGGGTCAAGTTTCTGATCACACTGCAGCTATGCTTCAAGCAATAATATGCAAGTTTATTTCTACTATCATTCTAGTAAAACAGAATTAAATGCATTACATATTATTCTATTTTTCAATCTTTGCACTTCATATATGTTCGAGTTCATTTATATATATCTGACCACACAACTTATAGATGTCTGAATATATGTTTCTCTAACAGTTGATATATTTGAATACATATTTTCCTAACAGCTTATATGTGTGAAATACATATTTTTCTAGCAGCTTATATGTGAATACATATTTTTCTAACATTCTCCCTCCTGTTAATGCATTTCATTCTATTTGAAACATAAACAATATCATTTCATTTCTTAGCCTTTTCCCTTCAAGGACTTTCAGCTAAGTAAGTCATTTGTTTTATATTTCAGATAGGCTTTCGCTTGGTATCAACAAATTCAATTCCATGTCTTGGTACATAGTTTCAGTTACTGATATGTCAACTAGGTCTCTAACTAATTTTTTCACACAGGGTATTCCGCAGCAGACACATGCTCCAATTATGAGCAGTACTACACAAATAGCAATCAGAATATTCATAAGGACCGACCCCCACCCCCCAAATAGTGTCTGGAAAAAGTTCGTCAGTGGGTTTGGGCCTGGTTCTGCCATTGCTGACACCTGCTGTATTACCTCCAGGTGATCATTGATTTCATGTTGGTTGTCTGGAATGTACGCACAGCATTCTTCTTTGATAAGCGCGCACGTACCACCTCTCGCCGCTAGGGTGAAGTCGAGAGCCATTCGGTTCTGTAGTACGACTGTTCTCATTGCATTCATTTCATCAGTCACAAGTTCAAGAGCGGAAAAAGTCGCATTGCTCATTACTTCAAGGAGTTTTGACAATTTCCTCAGTTCCCAAATCGATTTGACTGCTCCGTAGGCTGGGAATATTCCAGCCCAGGATATGACACTGTCACTCAAGTCCATATGAGTTAATTTTTCTTTGTCCTTCACAGCCGAATGATCCTTCCAGCTTGCTTCAATCTTACCCACCAGATTAGCAGGTTTTTTGACTGTATTCTCGGCTTGCTGAGCTGCATTTCTCACATTGCGTATTTTACCCAGGGGCAATTCTGCAGTATGTCTTATGGCTGGAACCAGATAACCCAAAAAACAACTGCCGGACCAATTCTCAGGTAACCATTTATAGGCCTTTTTCCCACAAACAAAATAACAGTTTTCTACTTTAGTACTGATGCGGGTTAACCCTGAATGAAACATTTTTTTATCTATAACAGATAATTGTCTATATATTTCAGGAGTTTTTTGCACATCTCTCAATGTTGTTTTCATCAGGCTTAAATATGAACCATAGTTCGAGCTACAACTAGTACCTTGGTCTACAGGTTTTATATAACATTTGTAAGACACAGTTATGTTACAATTACTCCAACCAACCTGGAGTGTATCATTTTTAACAAAGCAAACAATTCCTCTCTGAGTAACGGTAAATATAATGCCACTTTGTCTTGTGATCTCACAGTACCGTGTCAAATAATAGATTTTCCCAAGTTTCATTTATCCCCAGGGGACAGCAGACATTAAAAGTCCTCCATATGCTGTAGGTATTGCAGTACAAACCCAGCAATTCGAAACGTTCATAGTCTCTACATAGACTCGTTTCATAGCCAGGTATGTGTTGAAGTTTGGGTGCCAGTCTATAGCCAGTTCATCACGTTTTATCAATTTCACTTCTGTAGTTATATGCAAGAAAAACCATAACAACAAAAAGGTCACTACGAACATGGTTAATAAATGTATGATCAGTAGGCCAGTGAACCAATGTCTTTGGGGTTGTTTTGCATTTTTATACACTCTGCCTCTGGCCATCCTGTTTCTGTGGTATATCAGTTAAAAAATGTTTATCCAACTTAAACTCTTTGAGTGGTTTACAGTCGTCAAATGAACCCAAGATGATCTCTCAGCAATTTTTACTGCAGTAGGCGTTGCCAATAGTACCTGGTACGGACCTTCCCACTTTGGACTCGCCCAGTTCTTTCTTTTGACGACTTTCAGCCAGATCCAGGACCCCGGGGTCAGCACAGCCTCCGGTTTTGTTTTTTCTTTGTCTGAAAAAGAGTTCAACTGCAAAACAGTCTTATTTGTTAACAATTTCTTCATATAACTAGCTAATGAGCTATCGGCCTCCAGCTCTGCAGGCATGAGGGCCTTCCATTGTGGCACATAATATGCTCTTCCAAATACTACCTCAAAAGGGGTCAAGCCCCTTACATTTGGAACAGTTCTCATGCTCAGCAGTGCTAAAGGCAGACAGCAAATCCAAGTCTTTTGAGTCTCACTCATCAATTTTCTCAACTTGTTTTTCAAAGTTCCATTGTACCTCTCCACCAGTCCTGCTGACTGGGGGTGATAAGCACAATGGTTTTTCAAAGAGATCCCAAAGAATCTCCCAAGCTGGTGTATTGTCTGATTAACAAAATGTGTTCCATTGTCACTATAAATTCTTTCCGGTATGCCAAATCTAGGAATGATTTCTTTCACTAAGGCTTTTGCCACTGTTGCTGCATCCGGATTCCTGGTCGGAAAAGCTTCTACCCATTTTGAAAACATATCTATGATCACTAAACAGTATTTTTTCCCTTTACATTTATTCAGTTCTATAAAATCCATACAAATAGTATGGAACGGATAGGGTGGTGTCGGAAAGCTCCCTCGCTTTGGTTTAAATGCTCCTGTGCATGGTGTTTGCTACAAATATGACATGTTGCGCAAAATTTTTGTGTATAATTCAGAAATCCGTATGTTTGGAATGTTTTGTTAACTAACTGTACCATCCCCCCTGTTGAGACATGGCTCTGCCCATGACTCAACAAAGCTGCATATCTAAATAAATTAGATGGCAATATTGGCTTTTTCTCTTTGGAGATGTACAGTCCCTCTTCAAGGATTGCTCCTCGTTTTATCCACTTTTGCTTTTCTGCTTTTGTAGCTAATGTCTGCATTGTTTTTAACATTTCTAGATCTAGAGTCTCAGAAGGTTGTAGTTCTTCATTTGAAAACACAGTTTCTGAGTCTGAGGCAGCTTGCTTTGCAGCTGCATCAGCCCGAGCATTCCCTTTTGAAATTTTATCCTGTTGTTTGGTATGGGCTGCACATTTACAAATAGCTACTCTAGTGGGTAACTGAATGGAATCTAACAGGTTCAAAATCAATTGTGCATGATTAATCGGTTTGCCAGTGGATGTTATCATTCCTCTGTTCTTCCACTGTTGCGCAAAAACATGCACTGTAGAGAAAGCATACTGACTGTCAGTATATATGTTAACACATTTGTCTTTCGCTAGAGTGCAGGCACGTGTCAAAGCTATCAATTCTGCTGCTTGAGCAGACAGGTTATGTTGCAGGGGTTGTGCTTCTATGATTTCATTATCTGTCACTACTGCATAACCCACTAGGTTCTTTCCTGTAGGTCCTCGTCTACAGGATCCGTCCACATAAAATGTCACCTCTGCATCAGCTAAAGGCACATCAGTGAGATCTTGTCTAGGTGTGGTTATTTGTTCCATTTCCTGTAGGCAACTGTGTGGTGTGCCATCTACAGGAATCGGAAGTAATGTCGATGGATTTAATGTTGTGCATCGTTCAATTGTCATGTGAGGTTGACTCAATAGTATGGTCATACAAGAAAGATGTCTGGCAGGGGACAAAAATGCTATTTTCTCTTGCAGTAAAATTATCGCAACTGCATGAGGTACTCTCAACGTGAGAGGATGAAACAATACCACTGAGGCCGAAGCTTGCACTGCCATAGCTGCTGCAACAACTGCTTGTACACAGGGTGGCAATGATCGTGCCACCGGATCTAATTGTGATGAATAGTAAGCTATGGGGCGTTGCTTGTTGCCATGTTGTTGCATCAGTACTGACGTCATATATCCCCGCCTACAATCTACAGTCTGAAAAAATCTCTTATGGTAATTCGGAAGCCCTAAAACTAACGATGAAACTATTAGTTGTTTTAGTCTGCAAAAAGCTGTTTCTGCTTCCGATGTCCAATGTAGTATTTCTTGTGCTGCCATTGGTGATTTAAATATTAAATCAGCCAATGGAGCTGTTTCCAAAGCATAATTCGGTATCCAACTTCGACAAAAATTAGTCGTTCCCAAGAAGGACATCATTTCCTTTTTGGTAGTTGGTTTAGGTGCTTGTAAAATTGCTGTTTTCCTATCTTCATCTAATGTTCTACCTTCTTTGGATATCACATATCCCAGGTATCTAACCTGCTCTTTCCAAAGTTGCAATTTATGTTTATTCACTTTATGTCCTTGCTCTGCCAAAAATTTCAACAATGCTATTGTGTCTTCCCTGCATTGCTGCTGGGTGGGGGCTGCAAGCAAGATGTCATCTACATAAAGTAATACTTGACTGCCCCCTGGTGGAGAAAATCCCGCCAGGTTGCTAGCCATCTCTTGTGCAAATATTGTTGGACTTTCACTATATCCCTGTGGTAGTCGGGTGTACGTATACCTTTTGCCCTGAAATGTAAATGCAAACCAATGCTGGCTGTCAGGGTGTATAGGTATTGAGAAAAACGCATTGCTAATATCTACCACGGTGAAATACTTTTGTTGCGGCTTCAAATCATTTAACAAGGTATGTGGGTCTGGCACCGTAGGTGCCCTTGGTATTACCGCATCATTTACAGCCTGTAAATCTTGTACCATCCGCCATTCCCGTTTGCTTTTTAACAGGAAACAGAGGAGTATTACATGGTGAATCAAGGATTCTACCAGTATCCCTTCCTTAAGCAATGCCATTATGATAGGTTTGATTCCCTGTTCCGCATCCTTGCTCAAAGGATATTGTCTTTTCCTTGGTCTAAAGGCCGATTTTGGTGTAATAATTACTGGACCTGCTGTTCGAATAAGCCCTACATCCGATTTCCCTGTTGACCAAAGAACATTTGGTATCTCACTCAAAGCTTTTTCTTCTTCTTCTATCAAGAACGCCAATCAGCTGTCTTTACTCTGTTGTAAGTGTACAGCTGGGCGTGCTTGCGTTAACCAATTTAGTTTCTGTTTCTGTACTCCTAGGTCTGATAACTCCAAGTCAGTTAGTTTCTCCCATCTTGTCACTTTGTCACCCAAATCTACCCACCTAACATTCCTGTTTTTGGTTAGGCTAACATGCGGTAGTTTATTGGATCTGTACAATTCCAAGAACTCCTGAGGTAATGAACAACTCACCACACTATTGCCCTCAGTGTCCCAGTATAAAGTCCGTAGTATTAATCTATTTGCGGGATTCCTGAACAATTTTTGTTCATACTCTTTATCAGGCCCTGATGTGCTGCAATAGTATAGGGTACAATGTAACAAATGTTGTTGATCAACATCGAGGGGAAGCACCTTGCTGGTGGCTACACTCATCAGTTCCTTGGTCACTGCCCCTGGACCGGTTGTAACCAGGTCCTGGCTGTACCAATAGTAGGCCTCACCCTCCGATTGTACCACAAAAGCATCAGTTCGTCTCTGTGCCTCCATACCTTCCATGGTAGGGACTACTGCTATGCCAAAAAGTTGCATGAGATCTCTTCCTAATAGGTTCATGGGGCATTTAGCAGAAAGTACTATTTTACTTCTCTGGGTTATACCCGAGACAGGGTCAGTTATTGCTATATCATGGGAAAGTGGTTCCCTGTACAGTTGTGCATTTGCTGCTTTCACTAATATATAATCGGATGACTCAGAATGTTCCGGTAACTTTGAAGGGTGTATCAAAGTTCGTGATGCTCCTGAATCACACAAAAATTTGATTTGTCTCCCTTCCACCATAAGTGTAACTTCCGGTTTAGTGTCTGCTAAATAGAGCTCCAAGCTCAGTAGTGCCAAGTCCAAAACTTCACTTTCCCCAACTTCTACATCCGGTTGCATGTCATTTGTTTCTTCTATGATATTTACATTATTCCCCTGCTCATTAGTCTCTCCTAAAGACTGTCGAGCAGTATAACTACCATCTAGTCAATCCTCATCATCCTTATCCTTTTTTTCCACGGGTGCCTTACTCCTGCAATCCCTTGCCAAATGTCCCTTCTTACCGCAATTGAAGCATTCACCTCTTTTTTTCCTGTCCTCATAGGACTCTGAGTTTCTGTCAGAACGTTTGTTACCCTGAGTATTTCGCTTACCCTTTTTGGCTGTTTGTACTACAAAAACTTCCGCACCGTCTTCAGCTGTGAAGACCTGTGTTTTCTTTTTCTTTTTACTGTTAAAATGTTTTTCGGCATGCCTAGCATACTCTAATAAGGCTTGAAGCCTACTCGTTCGGTGATCTATCATATGCTTCGTGACGAAGCTATTGATAGGGGCAATGCAACCTTTTAAAAATGCATTCTTCAACTGTTGTTCATATGAGCTATCATTTTTTTGATTTTCAGGAATAGTCATACCACTATGGTTATTGAAACATTCTAATAATCTACCATAGTATGCGTCTACTGTTTCATTATCTTGTTGCACGCATTGGTTAATGCAAGTCCAATCTGCCCTAGGTTTCCATTTTTCAGTAATGCGGTCTGTAAGACCCTTCAATCTAGTATCTAGTTCTGCGTCACTATGTAGGAGTGGCCTGAGTTGCGCGTCACGGGCATGCCAGGTGCCACAAATCATGTGCCAGTCCGGACCTAAAATTTGTCTAACTACTTTTTCTACCTCTTCCCCATTTAGGTGGTAACTCAATCTCATACCCTGTAAATCTTGTACAAATTTTTCAAAGTTAATTTTTGGATGGGGAATTCCCTCTGTAGCTTTCCGGATGTCTTCCGGTGTCCATGGTCTATACACTAAGAGAGTTGAGGCCTGGCCCTCCTGTCCTGCCTGTGGGTTTGGTACTTCGATTAATGGACAGATTTCCTCACTCTCATCTAATGAGTTTCCGCTTGGTTGAACATCTATAAGTGTTTGACGTGTTCGGGATCTAGTTCCGATAGGTTCTCTTACAAATGGTTGTCTTAATACCCCTGTTGTCTCCGGATAACGTGGAGGGGGTCCAGCCCGCCCACCCACTTCATATTCTAAGTAAGGCATCGGAGGAGGTGGTGGGGGAGGGGCCGATGCTATTACCGTATTATTATCCTCTTTGTCTAAAAACAATGCTTTTGCATTCTTATTTTTCTGTTCCCTCCGGTTCACTTCCTCAATCCACCTATGTGCTTGAGGAACACCCAACTGTCGTTGTTTTTTTGCCTGACCTTCTGCGTCAGATTTTAACTGTTTCAAAAGTTTTACTAGTGATATTTTATCTAATTTACCATCAAATTCATACTTATTGACCCATTTTGAAAAATGTCTCACATTATCTGCTCTTTGCAATTGCATATACTTTGCATCTTCTGTTAGGTGCGGGTCACGTGACCCTTTAGTGCACTCATTTCCCATGTCTCTTAAAAAAAAAGACTGTTACGTAACCCTTTCTCTTGTACCACGTGGTATCTTATTCCCCGTATCCACAGTAGTGTCTAGAATGACTGTTTTACTTTGCTTTGTTTATTCCCTGATCTATGACTCAGGATACAATACTTCGACTATCTCTCTCCCTGCTATCACAAACCTAAGCAATAGCACAGTGTAACCTGGTCCCCGATCTAAAACAAAGACAAAGAGGGGAATTCTGCTTACCTGAGCCTCCCGCTTACTGTTATGCTTCTTTTTAGGATCCAGTTTTCCGCTTTTCGGCCACAGATCAGACAAGTGGACAGCCTCTTTACATACGACGATTCAGTCGGAGGTCTTTCCTTCTTCTGCGCAGTTTTCAGTGCCACCTATACACTCTGACCTGCAGCTTACCAAGGGAATTCTGGCACGATTAGGACCAAAATGTTAGATAAATTGTTAAAATCAGACTGTAAAAAATCATTCACAATAACAGACTGTAATGCAGGATTCTCAGGTATCTACTGTATACGTATTCTCTAATGTACATTAGGAGGCAAAAAACCATACACAAACTTGTACAGAATTTTGTCTAGCTTTATTTAGGAAGCACATGTCATTTTATACTATTTACAATCAGCTTTTGCCCACCTCATTGACGTGGTCAGTGACAGGGTCTTTTACATCATAGTAACTTATGAAAAAGTGCTGAGATAGTGTTTTTCAAAAATCTTTTTCCCATGAGAATATTACAGCCTTGCAAGCACCTGGTCAGTCACAATGTCCTTCCGAAGATGTAGCCAATTCAAGGCCCCTAGATTAGTTCGAATACAATGGATGCATGTCTTCTTTAATACTTCTCTTTGTCTCTTTCTTGTTCACCAGATGGACATTATCTCTGATAGTGCGCACAAGGCCATTCTTCTGGTGGAAGCAGGAAAAGATACATATGCACACAGATTCATTATTTTCTAACTTTGCAAAATAATCTCTTACTGACAGACATGAGCCAGCCGAGCTGGCTACTGTCAGGGTCAAGTTTCTGATCACACTGCAGCTATGCTTCAAGCAATAATATGCAAGTTTATTTCTACTATCATTCTAGTAAAACAGAATTAAATGCATTACATATTATTCTATTTTTCAATCTTTGCACTTCATATATGTTCGAGTTCATTTATATATATCTGACCACACAACTTATAGATGTCTGAATATATGTTTCTCTAACAGTTGATATATTTGAATACATATTTTCCTAACAGCTTATATGTGTGAAATACATATTTTTCTAGCAGCTTATATGTGAATACATATTTTTCTAACAATCTGTTTCTGTAAGGTCCTTTGTAGACTATCCATATCATTTGGGGTTTCGATAATAGCTGCCAGTTTGCAGTTATCTGCAAACTTTGTTAGCCAGAGTCCCTTAGTGTTGGCCTGTACTTCAGAGAAGTAGAAGCCAAACAAGAGTGGTCCCAGGACTGAACCCTGAGGTACTCCACTTGTCACTTGTCTGGAGCTGGATTTGGAGTCGGCTACTTTTACAGTGTGGGTTCTGTCAGTAAGTCAGTTGGCAACCCATCGAGTGACGTAAGGATTAATGCTCAGCTTAGTAAGTTTAGAGTTTGTCTTGTTTTAATCATTGTTTTTTCATCTGGCATTTTTGAATTAAACAAATAACATCAACTTATGCTTATATCAATATTGCTTTCTGTGATGCATCAAGGGTAAGCTCACTCATGATGGTAAGCAAATCAATAAGACAGCCAAAGGAATTTTGTATCTTTTGGTCCTAGGATATTTCTTAACTATCAGCAGTGAAGCTGTTCTCTGCCATACTGGTAAATGCAGAAAGAGACTTTTATTTCTTTTTATAACGCTATGTTCATGTGTGTTATGTGGTAAAAATGGTACTTAAGATGAAATGTCATGGTAGGGAACAATATATATCTTTCTAACAATAATGCAACATACACATTAGTGGAGTGAAAACTATGCTTGTGTAACAGATATGGTCTACATCAATGGAGTATCATGTGAAGCCACCAAAAAATAAATAAATAAATAAATCTATATATATATATATATATATATATATATATAGATATATAGATAGATAGATAGCATGTCTGACAACTCATAACTGAAGGGAATGTTCAAAAGAGAAATCACAAAGGTGGTTTAATGGAGATTTAGCAGAATGCAGATAAGTGACAAGGTCATGTATAGTGCAATGGAGTATAACCTCTGCTTTTCATAGATACATTCTCCATATCAGTCCATTATCCTGGGTTACATATAAGACTGTCTATATGGAATTATTAGTGAGATGTATCCAGTAAATGTATACTATTTGCAGACTATCAAGTGCAAAATTCACAGGTTTTAATTTGTTCAACTTTGATATCTGTCTGTAAGTGTTATATGTTTACCTGAAAAAAGAAGACAGTGCCAGACTGTGAAGAATGCAAAGCAATATCTCACCCTCAATGGATTTGAACCCTGCCCTGAGTGCACTTGAATGGACTCCTCATATCCTTCAAACGTTTATGCATGAAAGCAGCTACAGAGAATGGAATCATAAGTTTATAGGTTTATAGGGATATGTTAGGCTAACGACAACCACAGCCTTGATAAGCCTAACCATGCAACCAACCCAATTATGTCCCCATGCAACATGGGTGTCTATTTGGAGGGGTATGTTAGTTAGGAGGTTA
This sequence comes from Protopterus annectens, assembly GCF_019279795.1. Classification (NCBI taxonomy): domain Eukaryota; kingdom Metazoa; phylum Chordata; order Ceratodontiformes; family Protopteridae; genus Protopterus; species Protopterus annectens. The sequence continues at coordinate 538,684,217 of NC_056735.1, forward strand.
CTAAAGGTTTAGTGGGATGGGGTATGTTAGCTAGGGAATATTTACTGTTGGTCTCTGCCTATTAGAGACACGGGGACCAGACCAGGGAGTGAATTTTCAATTTTCCATCCAATGGTTAAGCTTATGCTTGAAAGGGGTTAGGGATGGAGTCTAATTTACATAGATGGGGAGCCTATGCCAGGTCATGGTGATCCTTTGAGACACATTTCTGTCTCACCAGCATGTTCCATTATTGTTACAATAAAAGTTTAAATCCTTGGAGCTAGTGTTTGTAGTATTATTCATTTTGCAGATGTGCAAAAGGTCCATTAGGGCTGAGTCTGAGGATGCCTTATATGACAAACATAGATCGCCTCACAGTATTCTGTAGAGAAGTAAGTATAGAGATAGGGCTTTAAGGCAATCTGCATAGGACAATGTGTTAATACCCTGGATTCTCTTTAGGAAGACCCTCTGTGGGCATTCCTACTGATGCATATGCTTGGTCAAGTACATGTCAAATAGAGCATTGTACTCAGTGATGGGTCTGATAAGGGTTTAGTAAAGTGATGTTATAACTTCCCTGGATCTGGATGCCATACCCTTAGTTATAAGATGGGTGACAGACTAATTTTATTACTACCCTGGCTACGTGTTGGTCAAAGACCAGATTACTGTCTACAAATATTTCCAGATCCCTAACTACCGGGTTAACTCTTAGGGATGTCATATTGATGGAATAATTAACATAGGTGCACTTTTTCCTCAAAAGCATGTCTTCTCTTTGTGTTTTAACTACAGGTTTGGGTTTGGCACAAGTCATTTGTTTGTGTTAGACTGTCTTGCAAGATGTTTGTGTCATAGGAAGAACCTATGATAGCTCCCAATTTGTAGTCATCTGCAAACTTGGTGAGCCCAAGGTGATTGACGTTAAGCCCTCCAAGAAGCAGATGCCAAACAGCACACACAGCACTGAACTCTGAGGTAGTCAGATGGAGACCGCTCTCTTTGTATGTGGTCTCACCAATTCTGACCTCTTGGGTCCTATCTGTAATGTAGAGATTTATGCTTAGTTCAGTGAGTTTATTAACAATACCTATTGGAGTATTGTATTGAATGCTTTAGCCAGATCTAGGTAGGCAGTATGTACCATTTTCCTCTCATCTATTGCCTTGATGACCCTCTCAATGAAGTCTACCAAGTTAAGTAGGCATGACCATCCTTTAACAAAACCAAACATGGATTGGTCCATTATCTTTAGGTTGCCAATGTCCTTGTTGATCATTTCCAAAATAATGTGTTCTATGACTTTGTATATTAAACTAGTCAGATAAATGGATCTGTAGTTTCTGAGTGTTGGTTGATGATCCACCCTTGTGAAGAGGAATAACCATTGTAGCCCCCATTCATATGGTATGTAGCCTGTTTTTAGGTTGTATTTGGTCCTGATAGGATCTCTAGGCCCATTGAGGCTGTGTTTTTGGCCTTAATGAAGAATGACCTGTCCCCTCCTAATAGTTGGGGGGGGGGTTCTTGTAGGTCTTTAACAGGGGGAAGCAGAGAGAGAGAATGGGAAATGAAGTTAGAGCTTAATTTGTCAGCCAACAGATTTGCCCAGTCACTCTGCTAGGTGATGGTGATACCATTTACCAGCAGCTTTCATACTGCTGTGTGTTATCTTTAAGATTTTGGACATAGCTATGGAAGGCTTTGTGGTTGTCTTTAGCCTGAGAAGCTATCTTGACCATGTAACTGACCTTGTGGCATTTATTAGTCCTCTTAGCTTCCTGTTTAGTTTAATTAGTGAGCTCTAGCCATTATGAGAGCTATTCTTTCTGATTTTGGCCATGAAGCCATGGCAATGAAGTTTTTCCTTTGCTTTATATACCGTAGGTTAGGATTCAACCAGTGTGGTTTATTTGTGACTTAATTCCGATAGCTACAACATCCTTTATGCAGCCATTTATATGTTTGTACAGGGTTTCTGTGAACAATTACGCATAGGTTGCTGTGAACTTGGGGTTCAGAAGGACATTGAATGCTGACAATCTTTTGCTTAGTAAGATGTTTCTAATTGTTGCAGGCTTTTTTTTTTCAAATATAAGTTTTGTTTCACTTTCCTTTTAACTACTATGAACATTTTAATACAAGGTGAAAGTAAGAATAACAATGGGGTTACATGAGACCAAATAACATATGTTGCATACAGATTTCATGGCATACATGGTGATTAACCTTGATAATTCAAAAATAAAACGAGAATCAAGCAGAAAAAGAAACAGTTATTTTTTTCATTGTGATAAGCATTAATAAAGAACAAATATGACTTGTAATGTTGAGTATGATTTAGAATTCACACTAGATATCAAGCAACTAACCATTTATATAGACAATATATCTTTAACAATTGTTATTTTCACAAGAGGAAAAATATACACGTAAACCTGTATCTATCCAAACAACTATTTACATTATTTACAATGGGTTGTCACTCATGCAAGATGTTCTAGTAATGTTTAGAAGTTAATATTTTTTTACATATAACAGAGGTAGATAAAAATATTCAAATACTAGAGGACAGTTTGCGATATCTAATGTAAATGGCACATTTTTTGTACAATAGTTGAATTGTGGTCTATATATCGAGTTAGTACGGAAGTTAGTATTGGTGGGGAATAGTGGAGTAAAATAAAATGCTCTAGATGACTTAGTGAAGATCTAGCTAAAGACTTCTATAAGTCTTTTCCAGTATTTCCTAAAATAAGTTAATTTCTTGTGGCTTACTGTTCTTAGTTTGTTTGCTAAAAAATATTTGATAGTTATAGATTTAAACTCTGCCCAGGAAGTTCTGGATGTGTCAAGCCAGTTGACAGCTATATAGGATTTCAGTATTGCGCACAGTGTTACAATAATATGCTTGGATTCATATGTATAGGAATTGGGGAAAATGTTTAATATTGCCATTTCCCATGAGAGTATTGATTTCATATAGCCTGTTTTTTCCAGTTTTGCTCTTAAAGAGCACCAACGTTTATAAATGTTTTTGCAAGACCAGCATATGTGAAGAATGTCAGCTATTGTATTGGAGCATGTGGGGCAGAAAGATGACGAATTAGCATTTATTTTGCTCAGAAAGAGTGGTGTGTGATATGCATTGTTGTTAATCATAAATTGAGTGTAAATTAGTTTTTTAAAGGAAGTTAGTTTTATAGTTATATCTATTGCCACTATTTCTTGTTCATTAGTTAACTTATTATTTTGACTCATCCAATAGTATGAATATAGGATTTTGTTTTGGTATTTAATTTGGGTAATTAGTCTATAAGTATTTGATAGCATTTTAGTTCTCAGTAGTAGAAGGGAGATGATTTGTTGGTATAACTGAAAGTCTTGTAGAGTTACATTAATTTCTGATGTCTTCAAAGTAACTAAGTATAGTATTTATTAAATAATTAAGCAGTATTTCTTACTTGTTGCTAGAGAATCAACAATAGAACTCAATGGTTGATCTTTTATTTGGTAAAAGTCCTAGACTATACATTTTTTTTTTATTATTGGATACTTATCTAGATTCAACATATTGTTATTTATTCTGATACTAGGGTTCATGTGAATTGGTTGAGCCATGATTAAAGAGTTCTTTAAGTTTAAGGAAGTTAAGAGCTTTTGGAAACATGGTGGGATGTATTTTGAAGTCTTTTAGAATCTTGTTATTAAGAAAAGGTATAGCCCTTGGATTTATATTGGAAGAGCTTAGATGTTGGTGATAATTTTTTATCCAAAGTGGGTGCCAGGAAGTGTCAGAGAGTTCATAGTTGATTAGGCATATAATGTGGTTGGCACTGATAATAAGATAATATGTCTGAAAGTTGGGGAGGCTTATACCACCCTTTTCTTTAGGCAGGGTTAACTTTGTATAACTAATTCTAGTGTTTTTGGATGCCAAATAAATTTACCCAGTGTTGCTTTCATTTTGGAAAAAAAACTGTTTAGAATTAATTGGTTGATGGCATGGAAATGATATAACATTTTAGGGAAAATTTTTATTTTTATAATTGATGCCTTGGAGAGAAGTATAAGCTTTAAGTTTTTCCATCTATCAAGGTCTTCTATAACTTTTGACCAAACTTTATAAAGGTTTTTTTTTTATAATTTCCTTGTGTGGGTGAATAAAGGTAATGCACAGGTATTTAAGTGAGTAATCTACTTTAATCTTTGATTCTGGGAAGAAAAACTCCTTGTGGCTTAGAGGGTTTAACGGGAATATTTTTGATTTACTTGGATTCATGGCGTAGTTTGAAATTGCAGAGAACTTGCCAATGGAGCTTAGGATCTTTACTAAGTCTGTTGAGGGAAATTCAAAATAGATGTTAAGATCATCAGCGAATGCAATGTGTTTAACTTAGACTTTGGAGATCTAAATAGAATGATTAAATGTTTTTTGGCTTAATTTTAGGAGGAGGGTCTCTAAATATAGGTTAAAAAGATATGGGGAAAGTGGACAACTCTGTATTGTGCTGTTAACTATTTGAATACTGTTTGATTTCTTTTTATTTATGTGTAGTGTGGTGGTTGCTTTATTATATAGGACTCTGACCCTAGCTCTAAATTTTTCAGGTAAGGCAAATTGTTTCAGATTCTTGAAAATGAAATTTAGGTTGACTCTGTCGAAAACCTTTTGTGCATCTATAGAAAGTGTATATTTGGGGGAACTATCTTTAACTGTCGCATTTGTTATTGGTTCTATTGTTAACGTATTATCCCAGACTTGCCTATTACTCATGAATCCTTGTTGTTCAGGAGATATGATATAAAGGAGTATTTTATTGAGTCTGTGTGCCAATACTGTTGATCGTATTTTTATATCTAGTTTGATTACTGCAATTGGGCAATAGTCATTAGGGTTATGGTCATTCGCATTGGGTTTTGGTATAAGAATATTTATATGCAGATCTGTAATGCCAAATTTTATTATGTAATTGTATACTTTGAATAAAATTGGAACTAGTTGTTTCTTAAAAAAATTATAGAATTCTGTTGGGTATCCGTGAGGGCCTGGGGCTTTACCTAATTTCATTTTGTTGATGGTTAGGGATATTTCTTCATTAGTTATTGGTGCTTTAAGAAGATTTATTTGAGTGTCATTTATTTGTGGGAATTGCAAATCGTTTAGAAAGCTATCGGATGCTGCCTCGTCAATGAGAAGTTGGGGGCCATAGACCTCTTGGTAGATTTCTTCAAAAATTTGTATGATTTCCTTGTCCGAGATGAATGTCCTATTGTTGTGATTAATTTGTTTTATTCTGGAAGGAGAAGGTTTATTGTTGATTATTCTGTCCAGGATTTTAGAAGGTGTTTGGGCCGATTCAGCATATCTGTGCAGAAGTCTAAGTTCAATGAAGGAGAGCTGGTTCAATTGAGTTTCTTGTAATTGTTTTTGTAGGGAGATGATTTGTTTATCTAAATCTACGGTATGTTTGATTTGCAGTTTTAGCTCTAGATTTTTTATTTTAAGTTCTAAAGTGACAATTTGGGATTTAGCTTGTTTCTTGAATACAGATGCTTTTTGGATTAATATACCTCTAAGTGTTGCCTTGGTTGATGCCCACTGTATATCAAAAGGAATATTTGATCTTTCTAAGTTGTTGTTAGCTTGGCTAAGAAATACCTTTACTTCTTGGCAGAGTTCCCTGTTTTTAAGGAGGTTTGGGTTTAAGGTCCAATTTGTTGCAAAATCTTCTTTTGTGTTTGACTTGTTCTCATTTATTTTTAGATTGATTTTGGCATGGTCAGATAAGGTTCTGGGGTCGGTGTAGTAATTTCTGTCATATTTTGAGAAGCTTGTTGAAATTAAGAAAAAGTCTATTCTGGACTATGATTTGTGGGAGGTTGAGAAGAATGTGAATTTACTGATTTCAGAATCATTCCTATATAATTCGAAGGGATTGAATATATTAAAATCTTCTATTAGTTCATTTAAAAGTTAAGTCAGGCCAATGGGTTATTTGTTTTCCTTGTTCATTCTGTCTAGTTCAGATCTAATAGTCATATTCCAATCCCAACCTAGCACGTATAAATGATTTGGGAATTTTTCTAAAATTGTGTAGATTTTGTAAATGTAAGTAGTCTGGTACATGCATGGACAGTATACATTCAAAGTTAAAATGTTTTTACTGAAAGATGGGAGGGACCATATTAAGTAACACCATCTGCCATTAGGATCCCAGTCACTTGTTATTATGGTACCTTTGAAAGAGTTTTTAACTATTATTGCTTCCCCTTTAGATACAGTATCATTCCCCACAGCTATAATTTGCTTTACCCATTTCTTTTTTGATTCCTTCTCCCATTGAGCTTTAGTCATGTGAGTCTCTTGAGTAAGTGTTATCTCAGCCTTTGATTTATAAGTTAGATGCAGGATTAGGTTCTTTTTTTTATTATTTTGGAGACCTTTGACATTCCAGGATTCCAGTGATAGCATTAAGTCTTTACTCTAATAATTGAATAGCTGTTAATGTTTTGAGTGAAAGGTAAGTTGGACAGTATAGAGGAATGTAAATGTTATTTTGGTGTATGGTGTGAAAACTCTTAGAAATAATACTTGTAATATTAAGATTAATGAGTGACAACCCATCCCCTTCAGACCACCCCCATGTTTAACCACAACCTACTATTATCTGGAAGAGGTATTAGAAACTTATTTACAAAAAATCTACTGATAGTCTAAGATCCATCAGACATTTAGCACAAAACTAATTTCTTAACCTGTGTTGACTTTTGAGAATATATTATAGCATTATAATTTTCCTAATGATTAATGGAAGAGATTTTTAGTTGCAGTCAAATACTGCTAGTTGGGGTTCCAACCTGTTTGACAAATATATAGGAGGAGAATCATATAATCAGGTATTCTAAAGAAAAGGTGCAACAGAATTTAAAACAATATTTTGAATAAAAGCCTATAACCATCAACATAACTTTCTTCTAAAACATTTATACAATTCAGTACACATAGAACATTTAAATTCGGTCGTGGCACTGCATATTTGATGCACTATATTGTATTGGTATCAATGCCATCCAACATTTAAGCTGCTTGCCCATTTTGTTATAAAATATAGTTCTGTAGGTCTAAGGTGGAAGATTGAGTCAGTTAGGCAATTTCAGAGATGTTGCTTGACAAGGCAATAGTCTAGGATCCTGAAATGGCTCAGTCTAAGCTGTCAGCTATGATCTGTGAGTTCTGTAAATACATTCTACTAACTGAAGATACGGCTGCAAGTTAATTCCACCTCAGAAAGCAGATGCCAAGCTATCAGGTCTACTGATGTAATTTGTCAGTCGCAGTATATAGTTCCTACACAAACTGTATGAAATGTATTACCAGAGCTGTGTATTGGCAAGTAGTGTATCCTATGCTAAATACTAGTTTTGCATTATAAATGTTGCAGCATTTATTTTCTTTTATTTCTTTTTTTCCTTCATTTTTCTAAGTAGAAAAAGAATACTTTAATGTGTCTAATTATGACCGTCAAGTAGGGCCAGTAATTATATATCAGAATTCAGTGTAATGTTATAGCTGAGGATAGTATTCCAGATAGAACAAGTTTAGGATGCCTAATTTGAGAGTAGTAAGAGAGTCATCAGTGAAAGCATAGCTTCACTACTGCAAGGTCTATAATGTGTGCAATGGCAAAGAGGAGTGAAAGGTCTCATGTTACATATTCGGAAAGAGCATAGGGCACCATTGTGGGACCTCAAGAGAGTTTGAGTTTATGCATTCATTAACCTTATTCAGAAAGTCTGATGTAAATAGTTTTATTTGTGACAACTCAGTGATAATCTTAGTATGAATTTTTTAATAAATCGAGTGGTAGACCTTATTGTCACATTGCAATCTAAATGGCTAGATAAACTTTAATAAAACACGTTTTCTTTTCTTTTTTCCTTATTTCCTCCTTTCTAACCTTCCTTTTTTCTTCTCTTTTCTTCCTTTTCATACTTTCCTTTAACAGATTTGAGCTGATGATTTCAGAAAATAGTGGCACTCTGAAACACTTATTTTCAGCATCGCAGTTAGACTGGGAGAACTTAAAGCAAGAGATCTAAACAGTGTAAAGTGAAAGGCTGGTTCCTATTGCAACCAGGAGATAAAAGAGGTCTGGCTTAACCAATGTGACGCACAACTATTTAATTGGTTTATTACATGTGAATCAGCTAAATTTGATTTTTTCATTAAGCCACCTTATATTTATCTTCTTAAAGATGGGTTATCTTTTTCTGTATTAAGCCGCATGCTAATTGCAAAGAGGGAAGAGGTGGAAGACAGCTGTGGTGACTTTCCAAGTTTTTAACGGTTACCATTTAATTTGAAAGTTGGCATGCAAGCTTTAATGAGTCTGCACAGTAGACTACCTGTCATGCTTGCTATTAATTAGTACTGAACAAAGTGATGCTCACTCACCCACACATACACATATATACATCCACAGGCCCATACCAAGATATTGAAGACTTAGGAAGCCAAACATAGTGTTCACTATTATCTACTAGCTGAAGAGCTTCTCAGAACTAGCCAAATGAAAACTTTGATGGGATGATTTTATTTATCCTATCTGTAACTGGTAAGCACCAACTTGTTTACAAAGATATTTAAATGTGAACTGATGGCGTAGAGTATAGATGTTTGATGAAAACACTTTGGACAGCTTTGCATGAATCGGTTCTTGGTTCCAAAGATTTTGAGAAGGCATCATTTAAAATAAGCAAGCTTTAATAGAACTTTGATTTTTGGTCTTGTGGTATTTCCATTTGTGATGTAGACTGTTGTGACTTCCGCAAAAAAAATAAATAAATAAATAAATAAATAAATAAATAAATAATGTTCAAAACGTCCATCGACATTTGAAAACAGCTGCCATACAACACAACACTAAACAAGTCTTTGATAGGGCGGAGTTTCAATACAACACAAGACTGACAAAAGTAGTGTGTTTTAACTTCTTGGTTTTGGTGAGAAACTCCTTGTGAAAGTGGTTTCATAAAGTGGGTCCTCACTTCATGTTCTGTACTGTCTGCCTTGCCTTTGTACTGAAAGAGCATAGAGATTACTTTTTCTGTAATGGAAAGCTGGAAGTTAGGGGTTTAAAACAAGGTGTTTCCGGACCAGTTACCATTGAGTGTTTATTATCCTCAGCTTTATACCTGATATGAGTGGGTAATTATCAATGCTCAGTGATGGATCTAGATTGTCCAAGTGACATCATAAAATGTTTGTTAGATTATAGCATATTTGCCAATGGGATTCAGTCATTTATAATTGTTAAGGTCATATAAGCCTGTGACTTAAAGCTTTGCGTATTCGCTCTTATTTAGATAGCAGAGCATTACCAAGCAGGTAAACCAATGCACAAGGCATGTCTTGAAAAATTGGAAATAATTGAGTTTTTTAAAGTGAATTGTGGATTAGACTTGTAACACGAGTAGATAGCAAGATGCAGTTTGTTCTAATAGATGACGGTGTTTTAGGGAGGAATATGTTGCTTCGGAGACTTTGTATGTGTGTTAGAACATCAATCTGTTTGTTTCATTCACGAGCTTTGCCCTCAGTAATCTTGTGCTTTCTGTTCTTAGCTTGTACGTTAACTGCTTGCTGTGGATTTTAGGCCCTGGACTGGAATTTCAAGACGGCAACCACTATATCAACTGAGAATTTAGGTAATTATCTGAATGCCTTGGCAGTTAGTTCTGCTGTGTCCATGGACAGGATTCCTTTTTGTAAAAAGAAAACAGTATTGGTTAACTTTCTCATTGGTTTATTTATTTATGCAATACTGGTTGGCAATTCCTTAAATGCTTTGCTAAAAGCCAATTTAGCTTCTTGAATGGTTTTCACTGAGTAGTTGACACTGTTATGATGGAAGCATAGAGTCGCCGGGTATTTCATCTGGAATTTGATGTTTTTGTTTAGTAGGTAGCTGCAGAAGGGAGATAAGACTTGCCTTGATTGTTTAATTGGGAGGGGCAGGTCTTGAGCTATTGTGATTCTATTTCCATTCCAGGTGATGTTTTTCTTCTTTTTTGCATTAACAAGTATGGATTCAGCGTGTGAGGCATTCAGGATTCTGGCATAGACTTATCTGAGAGTTTCCGAAGTTTGTGCTTTCCTTAATGCCCTGTAAATTCTCTCTACTGTAATTGATTTAGATAGCTCCTTATTATCAACTATAATATCAGTGATTTCCTTTGCGATGCTGGTGAGCTGTGAGTGTTCGTATTTTTTTGGAATGCCTCTAATTAATATGTTGTTGCGTCTTGCTCTTGCCTCAAGATCAGTAATTTTCTGTTGCATTTCTTTGATGGTATAGTCACTTTCTGAGACAGCATTTTGTAGCCCTTGCATTTTATTTCATTGTCCAATATTTTAGCTTCATTTTGCTCCATTTTTGGCATAATATATTCCAAGTTGTTACCGAATGTTAACTTTGTAGAGAAGGCTTGTATTTCTGATTGAAGTAGAAGTAAAGCTGCTTTGAACTCCTCTATAGTAAAGGGTTGATTATTCTTAGTTTTTTGGGATTGTTTAATAGCTTCAGGCTGTGTTTTGGTTGTTTTCTGTCTCTTTGAAGATGTCTCCTTTTCTGGAGAATTGATTAGTGATAGTCTGGTCTTAGTGGATTGTGATTCCATTTGTTCCATTCTGATAAGATCCTCTGTTTGTTTGCTTGTATATGCTGTTTTTCAGGGCTGGCAGGCCCAAGCACATGTATTCAGAATCACCACTGTGCCACTGCTTTGAGACAAGTGTATTGGCTCAAACTTGCTTCTGATCCAGAAATTGAAGAAAAGGTAAATAAAAGAACAATTTACCTTATGTTATTTTAGCTTTCTTGTAGAATTAAGTGCAGTGGTCACAGTTGATTTGGTTAGATTTGCATTTATCTTTGAGAGCAGGCAGAAGTATATGCTTCCTATCTGGCGGCCATCTTTGAACTCCCCTCTAATTGTTGCAGGTTTTGCTGTGTTTTCCATTTTGATTTTTATTTCTGAGGAGACAGCTTTGTGATCTGATTTCACTGGTGGTGATATGACACGTGTGTGTGTGTGTGTGTGTGTGTGTGTGTATGTGTGTGTGTGTGTGTGTGTGTGTGTGTGTGTGTGTGTGTGTGTGTGTGTGTGTGTGTGTGTGTGTGTGTATGTGTGTGTGTGTGTGTGTGTGTGTGTGTGTGTGTGTGTGTGTGTGTGTGTGTGTGTGTGTGTGTGTGTGTGTAGTGCTCTTCCATATTGGCGAGTACAAGGTTCTGTATGTTTGAATCTCTGGTTGGATTGAGTGTACACTATCTGGTCAAGGGTATTTGTGTTAATGAGGAAAAAGTCATGGACAAATAAATAACTCCTGTATGGAATGCCAGCCATGGCAGATGTTGTCATGCTGTATAACTGTAATTTACCAGTATTTTAATCAATATCTATCTCTATTGAAACATACTCATGTTTAACTACAGAAGCTATACGTACCCCAATAGTCTATTTGGCTCCAGTCACTACCTATGCATCACTTGATTCCATTCAATCTCTTCTGGAGCTAGAGATAAAGAAGCATAATAAAAATGTGTATATTGTCATGCATTGGCAGGTTGTAAGGATGAGAAAATTATGTTATACTTACAATATAGAAGTGGTGACTGGACTTGAACCTATTTTTCTAATGGTCCAAGGTGTTCAGGCTTCCTGTGGCATATGTGAGTATAGTGGTGATGTCACCACTCTCCTGTGTATGGGATGCCAGTGGCATGAATTACAACATTGGCCAAACTATTCCAGGCATCACCTTTGTACTGAGGCAAGGTATAGCGCCCCTCGCCCTGAATGAACCTGCATTAGCTGCTACATATCATGATTCAGAAAGAGATTGGTTTCCTCCTAATACCACCTATGTACTGTGAAAGAGGCATTACCTTCTCTTTCACCAGTCATAAGTCTGTCCTTCAAAGATGCCAGAAAGAAATGGCACTGAATCAGTGCCCAAAGTAAATCTCATGTTTACCATCCTTTGCGCCATGATGTGAATTGTGATGAAGTGATTTGCTCAGTGGTTGCCAGAAGAAATATAATATGCACTTTTATGGCTCTTTAAGGTGTGAAACACAGCAATCCTCCTTCCATCTGATTGCTGCTAAGAATACATGCTCAGTAGTGACTCCAGCTTAAAATAGATAATAATGGGACATTAACTGAATTAAACTTTGACAGATTTAGCCTCCGGCTATGCATACACGGAGCAATTTACAAAACAAATGAGATGAGAATAATCATCATAGTCACTGTTCACACTCCCGCAACTTATACATCAAGGAATTTGAAACCTTGCCTGCCTAATTTTCTCTCTTCACCTATCTACTACTTACAGATGCACAGAACAACTTATATTAAACCTGTCAGGTATCACACATTTGCAGGGAGTTTTGCAACAGAAAGGAAGTCTGGAAAATGAGCAGTGTTAGACAGGCTTAAGTAATCACAGAGAAGAAACTCTTCACATCCCTTACTAACACATTTTATATCACCTCTGCAATAATCAGCTTGATCCTGGTTTGCCATTTTCAACAATTCATAAACCTCACTCTGCCATCTGCTTCCAATTTAACAAAAAACCCACCAAATGGTCATCAGTTAACTGATGCTGCTCTACTTCCTAAGGTACATTGATAACATTAGAATTACCTGCAGTTGGCAGGGGCTCCACTGAAACCTCCAAGTTGGCAAAACCCTATCTCTTGCAGTTTCTCTTTCTGTGAAAAATAGACACTTCTGCCACCATGTGCTGTTCTGCAAGCTCATATATCCTTCTTCATTTATTTACCCTGTCCAAAGCAATTTCTACTGCTGGCTAGAGCTGCCTTGCTATGCCTTGGAAGAAAACCTCTGCAGAAAAAGAGATATACTATGAACTGTGCCTCAGGTCATTCACACTCTCTGTCTTTCAGAAGAAATCAGAAAATGGTCAAATGAACCTGCACACTCACAAAGCCCATCCTATACTACTTCAGTTCTCTCATCCCTTGACTGGTTCCTGAACTGACTTCTTACAAATCCTAGAACCCAAACACCAGACCTCATTTGCAATCTCTACCCTCCATAGACAGGCATGTATTCTTCTCCCCTCTAAAATGCTCCTAAATTGCAGGAAATGCACCAATTAATACTATTGCATCATCAGATATATGCATACATAACAGGCATTGCCACATTATCTAATAGCTTGAAAACCCTTTTTTATTCAGCCACTAGAACTAAAGCACCCATATCAGTCAACTGTACTTACTCAGTACTTACCTCATGCTGAATCTTTATCTGTCCATAAGACTTGCATGAGAACTAGCTATATATCTGGCATGAGTTTGGACCCCATCCTTTAAGCAATCTCATAAAGTAAACATTAGTCACTGTGCCTTATCCCTAACCGCATGCCTGAAGTCATAAAAAGGCCCAGCACCCCAGAGATGCTCTGAATAAATTCCCCTTGAACAGCATTATTGACCAACAACTCTATGAAGCATAATCAGCAGCTCAGCACCAGTGCAACAATATACCTTTCCTTCTTTCTCTAGCCAAAAACAATTGAGGGAGGAAAGAGACAAAACCAGGTTCATTTTTAATATTAATTTAAGTCACTTAAAAAGTTAACAAAACACCTCCTCATGCATCTTCCTCCACCTGACTGAAGCACAATCAGCACTACTGCAGCAACAAGTCTTTCCTTCTTTCTCTAGCAAAAAAATAAAATAAAATGAGGATACATTTTTAAGCATCAATCTAAGTAACTTTAAAAATTAATAAGACATCAGGACATACTTGCATGTCATTTTTGAACAAAAGGGAGCATGCATCTGCATTTTTTTCTTTGTCTGTAATCCTCTGTGGTTTACTAGAAAATATGGGTGGGTACAATATAATGAGGCTAACAAGAGACATAGTTCAAAAACAGAGAAACTTGAGAGGTATGGTTCCCTGCATACTCTCTATGTTTTAGCTCAATGCTTCTGAACCCAAATTAGTGGAGGCAGAGGATGAAAAGTAAAAAACAGTTTTTAAATATTTCCTCAACGTACTCAAAAATGTTACAATATTGCCAGGCAGTCGTAATTCACTATAATCCTCAGCACAATGGAACAGCAGGATGCGTATTAATGCTCATTTTCTGAATAATATTAAATATGAAACTGAAATGTCAGCCATTGGTGACTGCCTAAGATCCTCAGTGATATACCAGGAAACCAACATATCCAAGAGACAGAGCAATAAAACAAGAGGCTGCACATCCACATGCATTTTTTGAACAAATAAGGTATGAATCTTTAGTGCAAGTATTCTTGAGTAACTGTAATCCTTCATGATACACATAAACTTACACATGTAAAACGGTGCATCGAAGATTATATGACAAAACTGAGGACATTCTCTTTAATTCTGCAGACTAGAACAAACAGGTTGCACATTAACTTGCATTGTCTGAACAATAAATTATGAAACTCTAATGTTGGACATTATCAGCTGACTGAAATCCTCATAGAAACCTGGAAATGACTATGATGGATAAGATAAATATATGATAAATAAATCAAGGACAGTCTGCAATAATCTGAACAAGTATACCATTTCCAGTGTGTGCATTTTTCCATACTGATGAAGGCAAGGCCGGAGGAGTAGCCTAAAAAAATGCTGCTCCCTGCACAACCTCCAGTCGCAGATTGCAAAATCACTGTATGGCTTCTGCTCCTCTGAGACTGATAGAGATTACCAAAACCTTACCAAACTACCAGAGAACCATCTGTCAAGGCACCAAACAACCCAGATTATGGCCCTACGATTCCTCAAGAATGAATGACATACTTCAGCAAACTGAGCAACCTTAGACTCTTGCTACCTACAGATTACTGCCAGAAACAAAACTGGCTGTCTAGTTTACTCACCAGCACACTGAACCACTTTACACAATTAAGCTCACAATCACTCTCCAACCTTTCCCAACATGTCCAAAGTGCGTCCACAGAATATTCCCTAGCTGCACTCCCATTCTCAATCTACCTTGCAGTCACCCCAAAACCTCACTCCCTATTTACATGAGATCCATTCTCTACCTCCCTGTACCCCAATCTTGCCATATCACTTTCCCTTTCTCAATTTCAGCAACTGCTCTAACAGCACTACCCATACTTACTAGAATCACCTGTGACTTGCAAAGGAAAATAATGTGCAGACACAATGCCATCCTAAGCCCTGGTACCTGCACTAGTTATCCTAGTCTCACCATGGTTACATAGATGCTGACAACTGATAGCTGTGCTTGCTGATCAATGACCCATGTGAAAGAGTTTTTGTCCCTCTGACCATAACTCCCTCCCCTTTAAAAAAACACCTCTATATTCTAACTCCCCTCCCAAACATATTGCCTCTCCTACATCCTCCCTTTATATTACCACTTACATATAATCAACTCCATTTCACAGCCACAGCAGACAGGTGTCCACAGACACAAATTTCTGGCCAGCAAACCCTGCTTCTGATCAAACATTTTAAAACTAAGTATATATTGATTGAGTCATACCATGCTATGTACTTTTATTCGTGGCTCACGTATCTGGGTAAATGTGTGCTTTTCATTCCATTTTCTAATTGGTGACTGGTATCACATACTATGACCCTGATGATATCCTGATCTGCACTTCTGAGTCAAGGTTCAGCTTGGCTGCGAATATTAAGTGATACCTGACATATTCTTTAGAACAATGTTCCTAGTTTACTGGAGATATGCATTTTCATTCTATTTTGTGAGGCAAACATAATCACATTAAAATGGGCATATAAAATAAAATCATAAGTAGCTGTGACAGAGTAGACAGTTACTAATGAAGACCAAAAAGGTTAAAGAAGACTGATATAATCTGGCAATGCGATAATTACTGAAACAAGGAGATAAACCTTTACCTAACCTGTAAACAATGTTATTCCACATTTGTTATAAAAACAATGAAATTTTATATAATGCCCCCACCACTCTTGAACAGGAAAGAAAGAAAGTGAACAAACCATTAACTGAAAATCATAACATAGCAGCTCTGTCACGTTGTTATACCATAACTGTTGCTTGGTAATTTGGAATTGCATTAGGAGATTTAGTGGCATGATGTGACAAGAACAGTTATCAAACAGGGACAGAGTTACACATGCATTATACAATGTCTGAATGATGCCAGAACAGGATACAGCTGTATTTGCTTTACTTTTTCGTCAGTGGATAGTGATGGAGTGACAGCAGTATCATACAGATATAAGTACAGCAAAATGTAGGAAAAGAGGAGAACATATATTGCACAGAGTTACCAAGATATAGCATCTAAAGCCCAAAATCTACTTAAAACTAATATTTAGACTTCAGCATAAACAAAAATTCACTTGAGCATTAACAATTTAGAAAAGGAAATGTATTAGATGATAAAAGCTGCAGAATGTGTTTTCTCGTGTATGACTGTATCTCTTCCACACTTTCTGAAAGCAAATGAATTCCTACAAAGCTAGTAAAGCTCATGTATTAGACATCACAGAAATATTTTAGATCACAGCAGATAAAATTCACAGGTGGAAATAATGAATGACTCAGTCATGCAGCCCTTAGATGATGCTATAATTTGAAAAATCAAACTTTGTCAGATGCTGTTTAAAATAAGTCATCTCTCACAAAACCCCCCTCAAACCAAAGTTGGAACATTTTCGGAAAGAGGTAATGCAAAATGTAGATATAAAGAGAACTAAAACAAGGAAGGCTGTGACTATCACTCTGAATGCATAGGCAAAATATCACAAAGAAAACTCAGAGTTATGCATCCACAGAATCGTATAATAATATATGGCACAACGCAACTAGGCCATGTGGTTATTTATGCCTTGCCAGTACACAACCTTAGACATCACCTCCTTTATCAAAGAACAATATACCAGTCATATCATTGTTGAATTTGTGAATACCCTTGCAATTGTCTAATTCCTTCTTAAAATAAGATAATTTGTCAATTTGCTTGACCTGCAGTGAAAGTTTGTTTCATAGAAGGGGTAGTTAGTGTTTGACAAATCTGTCTCTCCACCATGATTTAGTTATTTGCTAAAGCAGGTTCAGATCTCTGGTCATAGTGTTTGCTGGACTATTGATTTGCAAAGAAATAAGATGTCTTGGACTGCTGAATCCCCAATGGTCCAGAATGCAAGGCACAGATCACCACTAAGGAGTCTATAGGGCAGTGTATACAGAGGCAGGGTCTCTAGCCTCTCTTGGTAGCTCAGGTCCTTTAGACTTGTGATCTTTTTTGACAGGAACCTTTGGAGTCTCTACAACAGTTTGATATGTTAAGTAAGCTGCATCTCAAAGTAAGTATTGTATTCAATAATGGGACTGATCAGTGCAGAATATAGAGGAGTAAGAACGTATTTGCGTCTAGAGGGAATACCCTTTGTGATAAGTTGTGCCAGATATAAGGATTCCCTGATCACTGTTGCAGCAAGATTTATTTATTTTACATTTGTTGACTGGGATTTTCTGACTGAGCTAAAGATCCCTTTTTCAGTGGAGGCCTGGGAGATAAACTCCAACATATTATACAATTGTCATTATAAATTAGCATTAAACAGCAATGTTGCTGGATTATTACAAGGCATTAAGTAGCAATACAATATTATATAGTGTCAATAATTAGGAGAATAGCATAACTATTCTAAGATCTATAAAAAGAAATATGTCATTAAGATGAGTATAGTTTTTGGGGTAAGTGGTTACAAAAACCCTGTTTTATCATGATGTAGTTGCATGAAGGCAAGACAATTACAATAGAATGTTTCTCTGAGGCAATTTGCTTAATAGATTTTAAAAGAAAGTAGAAAGAGTAGTCAAGGAAGATTAGAGAGAGCTTGTGAGAAGAGTGAGTTATGAGCAGAAAGTAGATTAAGGAATGAGAAGTAGGGGATGTTAAGGAGAGGGAGTGCAGTGGCAGGACCACTGACTTTTAAAGTGCTCTTTGGTGGCTGCCTTAAATTGTTTAGGATGTGTAAGGGTCCTGATTTCTAGTGGGACCCTATTCCAGGCAATAGTGGGGTGATACCTGTACATGTTGTGTCCAAATTTAGACTTGGGTTTGTAGATTTGCAGTAGGTCTTGGTTAGAACTTCAGAGGTCTGCAGGTAGAATAATTGGAGATGAGAGAGGATAATGCTGGGCAGTAGGAAGGCAGGTACGGGATAGAATGGATGATCTGGGGCTGAGAGAGAAGAAGCTGGTGGGGTAATTCAAGCCAGTTTAGGTGTTTTAGAGAGAGACAGTGATGAGATTTGTAAGTTTGTTGGGCAGCAAATCTATCTACCTTGTTGTAGGTAGATTTGAGTTTGGTCAGGAGTGCTGAGTTAAGATTTGTGAGAATTTGAGAATTGTACATTAGACTGGGTAGAAGGTAGGTAAGAGAGAGAGTAATTTTGGCTTCAGAGGTAAGGAATTTCTTGTTACGGTAAAGGAGTCCTAGTTTTGAATGAGTCTTTTTGATACAGTTATTAACATGCAATTCAAATTTAAGCTGATCGTCGATGGTTATGCCTAAGAGCTCAGTTCTGGATTCTACCTGAATGTGAGTGTTATTAAAGGACTGTATGGAGAAGGAGGGTTTAATATTGTTGAACATTTTAGGAAGGAAGAGTAACAGCTTAGTTGTTTTTAGGGTTAAGGATGAGCTGGTTGTTGGAGAGTCATGTTTCAACTAAGTTAAAAGATGCCTGTGTAACTGAGTAGATTTTAAAGAGGGAGAGCTGGCTGTGATGATGACTGTAGAGTCATCTGCATATTGGACTAAAGATGACTGAGGACAGGAGGTATAGAGCTGATTAGTAAAGATATTAAAAAGTTAAGGCCCTAGGATAGACCCTTGAGGTACACCCATTTTTACAGGGTGAGGAGGGGAGAGTGCAGAGTGCCATCTCACTGATTGAGATCTATCAGTGAGGTAGCTGGAGAACCATGCAACAGTATCAGAGGAGAAGTTGAGGTTTTGCAGTTTGTGCAGCAGAAGAGAGTGTGAGACAGTGTTGAAAGCTTTTGAGAGGTCCACGAATAGGCAAGAAATAAGTTTATGGTCGTCCATGGCTATAAAGACAGCATTGAGGAAGGATAATAGAGCTGTAGGTGTGCTATGTCTAGGTCTGAAGCCGTGTTGAGTGAGTATAAGCAGATTTTCCTGCATTAGATACTGCATAACTTGTTTATGAATACATTTTTCTAGTACTTTAGAGAGAGGAGAGAGGATAGCAATAGGTCTAAAGTTGGAGATATCAGAGGAGTTACTGCCTTTGTGTATAGGTAGAGTGTAGCATTGTTTCCAGATGGAAGGGACTTTAGATTCATAGCTAGAGTGATTAATTAGGATAGATACAGGGAGAGCAAGAGAGTCAGGTGCTAGTAGAAGAAAAGTGGAAGGAATATTGGCAGCTGATACTGAGCATGGTTTTAATTTAGAGAGTAGTGTTTTGATGTATCTACTAGGTATAGGTTTGAGGGAGAGGATATTTGAGGACATAGTATTAGGAGTAGGTTCAGCAAAGTTGGAGATGTTAGTAGTAGAGGAGTTTGGGTTAGTGTTCAGTACATACCTCTCAACCTGGAAACATCAAAAATATGGACAAGGCCAGTGAAAAATAGGTACAAATCTGTACGCTGATTAACATACAATTTGCATACATAATTATGTAACCCCACCCACTCCAATGGAATTGTTGGATACCAACTTTCAAATGCAAACTGAAGAACAGACAACCAAAATACGGCACCAGAGTCGCCCTGCAGCCATTCCAATGTCCCATTACCTGGCTATTTTGCCCCATTTACCATAAACACTAATGTGTGCATACTGCTTTAGTAATACAATGATTTGGATTTTATTTTTACATTTTACGGCCCAATGCACAAACACCAATAGAAATCTGCTAAACAAAGCAACACTGTCACATAATGAAAACAGACTTGACATTAAAACTTTTCTGTCCTTGAAACTCACATTCATTGAAACAACATTGAAACTCACAGACTACTAACTACATTTACATGCAACTTCAAAACCCCTTTCTGCTTCTTACAGCACAGCTATGCAACACAGAAGCAAAATATCTATAAATCATGAGACCCTAGAATTGCATGAAAAGCTAGATGGGTAGCTTTGCACACTATGCAAGCTATCTATAAATTCCAAAAACAGTCTGTCACATTTTTAGATTCGTCTAGTAAGCAGCTACAAGATATGTAATGTTCTAACTAAATGGTCTTTGGGTGTTCTTTTTCTGTACTGGGTAAAATTCAGATCCATTCATAAACCTTCACTAATTCATTTATAAAGCAGGCTTTAAACCAAGCCATAAAAAGATTACTGTCATTCCTTACTATTATCCAAATGCTAGTCATTCAGCACATATTCACACCTCTCTGGGTAGCCCAAGCAATATGAAGAATAACTGGGAGAGATAAAGTGAAAAGATATCTTTAAGTTCTAAGCAGTACAATTGAATTAAGTTTCATTGTATGAGCAAATTACTAGCAACTGGAAAGGAGTTAGTAAGCATCAACTGTAACTAAACATCATGGACAAGTAGTTATGACATGCACAAAGCAATTGTATAATACATTCAAAAGGCAAACTGTAACATCCTATGGTCAAACACAATGATGCTGCAATTGTTAAGGTTAAAACATCGTTGCTGTCATCACAGCAGAAGTGCTGTGTGACTAATGCATTCCCAGAAAAGGTAGTTGCAAAGGCATTGTGTAACTAATGCATTCCCCACAAAAGGCAGAAATGTGATTGAAGGAATATGTCTTTAGTCATATTAAACACAGATACACTTTCTTTGCAATTGTGTGCAGTGTACAATGTAGAATATAGAAGCAGTGATGCATTGTGGGCTACAAGTAAGTTTTACAGCAGAATTATTCAGTCTAACATTGGTTTACCTTGCTTTCTTCTCCAGACTCCAGATCAGTAATTTTTCAACTCTAAGAAAGCTTTCCAGTCAGGTTTCAGTAGCCGAGTGCTTTATCCATACCACGTTTACCCGCTCACGCTGCCTGCTAAAAATAAAACCTGTATTCCTGCTCGGCGACTCCAGCAAGTGCTCACAGCTGCTTGGAAAAAAATAAAATGAGCAATTGAGACTGAGTATTACTGCCATAGTGTTGTTGTTGCTGCTTGGTTTTCTCGCTGCTGTATTCCCGCTCGCAGCCAGTCGGAAATAATAACGTGAGCTCCTTGAGCTCAATTCCGACTGGCTGGTAGCCCTGACAGCGCTGACATCATAGTGCACGTGATGACATCAGCTCCGACAGCACGATTTTTTAAAAAAATTTAAAAAATGAAACAAAAAAATCGGAAATGAAAGGGTGACAATCGGGAATCGTGGCACCCCTTCATTTGGACCCCAAAACTCAGTAAATACCGAGTAATTCAGTATGGTTGGAAGGTCTGGTTCAGTAGCTTAGATATTAAATTGATAAAATAGGTATTGAAGATAGTGGCAGTTTCTTCAGATGTCTTGTCTGGGCATGGATTGGAGGAGATAAGATTACCGGGATGTAATATTTGGTTAATAGAGTTCCAGAGTTTTTTAGGATTAGATTTAAGGGCTGTGGGGGGTTTGTTATAGAAGCCCTTTTTTATCTTTGTTTATGTGTATTTTGTCAGATTTCTGTGTTCTTTATATTTTTGTAAGTCTGCAGGGAACTTAGTTTGTGACCATTTTTTCCATAATTTGTCTCTAGTTATCATAAGGGTACGAGTGGCTTTTGAAAGCCATGGAGATATGGTGAACTTAATCTGGACTCTGCGAGGGGAAGCAAGTGAGTCTAAGATGTAAGGAAGGTGGAACTGAAAGCTAGGACTGCTTCTTTTAGTGGGAATTGGGTAAGGAATTTCCAGTTTACTTTAGAGAGGAGGGCATTAAATGTTTCTGGATGGAAGTTACAGAGTTTACGACAAGTGATAAATTTAGGAGGTTTTGAGAAGTGGGGAGTGAACTTAAGCACTTTTATATGGGAGTGATAGCTCACTGTGCTTGTTAGGATTTCAGGGTTATGATATTTGGAAGGATTAGATACAAGAACCCAGTCAATAAGAGTACTAGATGTGTGAGAGTTGTTTGTGAGGGAAGGTTGGGAGATTAGCTGTGTAAAGCCATATAAATTAATATGAGTATTAGAGTTTGGATTACTGAGAGTTAACCAGTTAATGTTGACATCCCCAAGGAGGATAGTTTCATTGGGGATGTGTTGAGAAAAGTATGAAAAAATATTTTCGAGCAGAGGAATGTTGTATCCTGGAGGAATGTAGATGGCTGCTACTGTGATAGTTGTGTGGTTATTTATTTTAAGGTTAGCTGTAAGTAGTTCAGCAGGAGAAAAGGATGGGATAATTTTCATAATACTTGTAATGGTGAGGCAGTTGGAGGAGAGGATGGCAACGCCACTCCCTTTTTTATTTTGGTGATCTAAGCGGAATATATTATAACCAGTGATCCCGCCTTTATGTATGGGTGTAACATAGGATATTTTCCAGAGTTTGGGCACACAGTTTTCAACAATTGATCTGTTTATGACAGTGGAGACTGGGATAGCAATAGCATCTGCTGTGAGTTTCAACAAATAGCTGGGGAGTAGGTCGGCTGCTGTTGATGAGGTTTTTAGTTTGGAGAGCATGCTTTTGATTGAAGTGGTGGAAACTGTTTTGAGGGTAAAGCTAGTATTGGAGTTATTTGTGTTGGGGGGGATAGTGAGGAAGGAACTGTCCTGTGATACTAAGGATAGAATTGAGTTCACAAAGTTGGAGTTAATTGTGTTTCGATGGGAACTTTAGTGTCAGGGGTGGTTGGTTTGGGGGTAGCCTTTTGGGTGGATTTTAGTAGCTGGTTTACACTTTTCCAAAATTTTTGGGGGTTGTGTTGGTATTTAGTTTGTAATGTTGTGTAGTAGGATTTTTTGTCCAGTCTAATGCATTTTTTTGCATGGTTGCGCAGTCCTTGGTACTTAGTTAGGCTTTGTGTTTCCTTTGCTTTTTTTTATAGTAAAGCCAGGCAGTGTCTCTGGACTTCAGGATTTGTTTGGTTTCTTTACTGAGCCAGGGGTTTGTAGAGGTTCTAACCTTGATTTTGCGCAATGAAGCGACAGTGGCTAGGTGTTGTAGAAATGTTTTGTTGAAATATGCTAATGCCTGGTCATGTGGGAGTGTTTTTAGAGGGGTCCAGTCACAGTTACAGAGTAAAGTGTTGAGGACCTCATGAGAGAATGTTTTTGTGTTTTTAGTGGATATATAGTTAGCTGTTTTGCATATGCTTGTTCTACTATGTATAAAGTATATTATGTTGTGGTCACTTAAGTTGTCTCGGAGACAGCCTGTGTGAGGGTACAATGTGGGGTTGTTAGTTAGGACCCAGTCAAGGATGGATTCCCTTTTAGATTTTTTGTCACATCTAGTTGGAATTTGGACTAGCTGCTGGTAGCCATGGAGATTTATTAGATGACTTGGTAGTTCTGATATACAGGTGAACCAATCTAGGTTGAAGTCCCCCAGAATAAGGGTTTCTTGTGAGTATGTGGGAGAACACCAGGATAAGAAGTCTTCAAGGCTAGCAGGTATATTAACAGGTGGAATATAGATCACAATTGTGGTGATGACCCTTTTAGTGTGAAGTTGAAGTTGTGAGATAAGTATGTCCCAATTATTTTGGGAGGGGTAGGAGTTTGGTAATTGACGAACAGTTAAGTTGGACTTGTACAGTAAGGCAGTTCCACCCCCTTTACTAAGTGGTCTGTCTTGTCTAATGATATTGTAGCTGGTAGGAAGAACTTCTGAGTTAGCTAATTTTTTATTTAACCAGGTTTCTGTTAAAGCAACTATGTCTGGGAAGTAGTGTGCCATTGTGGCCTGGAGTTCAGGTGTTTTATTATTGATACTTCTGATATCAATATTTAGCATTAAAAGATGGTTGGTTTTGCAGCGGTTGTTGATTTGCCCAGGGATGAAGAAAGTGGGGGTGTTATGTTCTGACATTTGTGTTTGAGCAGTTTGTGTTGGACAGGATGGATTTGGGCCTAGGTTGGGGTGGATATACCCACTTATGGTGAGCCTGCTGTTAAAATGGTGATACAGATGTTGGAGCTTGGTGAGGAGTGTGAGAAAGTATTGTGTTTTTTGTTGGAGTAGGAATGAGAGCATATGTGTTTAGTTCTGAATTGGTCCATTATGTAGTTCTTGAACAATTGTGGGCAGATATTATTATAATGTGTAGTGTCTGTATATGAGAGTGCATAATGTAGCGTTGTGCTGCTAAATTTAGAGATATTGCTAGAGTGATAACTTGTGGTGTTGTAAAGAATTATGAGAAGACAGACTAGACTTAGTTGTGTGATAGTCATGGTTATAAAGTTTAAGTTGGTTCTAGGTGGGGAGTCTGAATAGGAATTATAGGGTTGCACTATATCTGGATGGGGAAGTAGTGTGGATGATATAAAAAATGCCTAGTGGGAATGAGGGTGATTGGGAGTATTCTGTGTGGAGCAAGTTGGTGTGGTATAATGTGATATGACTCGAGGAACTGTGATTGGTGGAGTTGATGTGAGGGTGAGCTGTGGGTGTGGCTGTGATTACTATAAATGAAGAGGTAGTGGGGGTGAGAGGGAATAGGTGGCAGGGCAGGGGAGTGGAGAGAGTCTGAGCATTAGTGAGGGTGAATGTAGCGGGGCAGAGTCCACCAAGACAAGAGAAAAAAATAAGTATTACTTTACAAATCTGAACCATTTAAACAAATTCCTGAGGTCTAATGGCTTACCAGCAAGCAGAATGTAATTGCTGAAGAGCACTTGGGTCCTGGTGGGAGACTAGAAATTTAAAGATGGCTCCATGCTCAGCAGGAGTCTAATGTAGACTTAGTATTGGGGGAGGGAGATAGCACAAGGGGTGTAAACCAGGTGGAATGCAAAAAAAAAAAAACAGAGAGGCAATCAGTGGAAATTAGTGAAGGCCACAGAGGGGGTAAGTAATAATTCAAACTACCTGTAAAGTGAAGGAGAGAAGAGACAGCAAAGTTTATTAAGGTTGGGAGTGTGTCTTCACATTGACTTGCTGATTAGTAATTAGTTTGTGCACAGATTAGAGTAGGGAGATACATTAGAAATGTAGAGGAATGTATAGAGATGCAAATAAACAGGTGGGCCTCCAAGTGATACAAACGAAGGCAGAAAAAGCACTGAGAGGTCTGCTTGATTTTTAATTTAGTCACAGGGATCTGAATTAAATGTATACTGTCTATTGGACAGTTAGGATTACTGTACTAGCTGGGGGGGGCACAAGGCTACAACAGTCAATTTTATTAGCACGCTGAGAACTACTAAGAAATACTGCTAATGTAATAGCTTTACTCTCATAAAACATACATGTAGAATGCCTGGGTGGACTGACCCTGCTCTTGAGGCTCAAAATGTATATCCTTGTTTAGTTTGCAGTAGGTTCATAAATTAGTACTAGGCTAACTGCCCTCTTGAGCCATTTTAAGCCTAGTTAATTATCCGTTGTGAGACTCAAACCCTGCACCTTGTGTTTGCAAGGCAAACAGCTTAACCATTAGGCCACCCAGTACTGATTCCTTCTTATACTGTATGGGTGGAGTGGTAGCCGCAGACTGCAGATTTGCTTGAGTGTGCTGTGAAGAGAGAGAGAGAGAGAGAGAGAGAGAAAAAAGAGAAGATGAAGCTAGTAGAATGAGACAAAGACAGGTCAAAGGAAGTAATGAGGAGATAGGAGGGTGTAAAAGATACAAATCTGAGGATAGTGTGGATAAAGCAGAAGAATAGATGCTACTGCTACAGTTTGAGAGTGCTTCAACAGTTACCACATCACAGTGCCATAACTTAGTTTGGAAAAAGGTTAATAAATCATGCACAATATATTTGTCAGCCAATTATCCTGTGCTTACAAGAAAAAGGAAAATGAACACTTAACAGCACAGCTGAATCAGTAGCAGAGACAACTGTAGTGCTAAATCAGTAAATACTGTTTCTAACTCCAGCATTAAGTCAATTTATAAATGTGAACCATCGGACTGATTTGATCTTGACATTCCTGTTGTATTTAGCTCTGGTAGGGAAGACATATTTATACAGCCTTTTAGGTTAGCATAGCATTTATTTGCACAACTGCTGTCTGACTCCACATTTTAGGAAGTAAATGCCAAAGAGGAGTGGCCCATGGACTGAACTCTGGTGTACACTGCTAGTGACAAACTATTTCTGCCATCTTTAGAGTTATAGGTTCCTTTTACTTAGCTTTAGAGTTAAACTCATTAATTAGTAATTTATTAATTATATTATAACATTGTTCTAAGATATGATTCTTTTCAGTAATGATTTGTTAGCACTGACTGTTTTTTTCATTGAAAATTGGAGTCAAACCAAGACTGTGTGATTAAGCTGATTAACGGTTTATAGCCTTAAATCTTTCATTTTCTAGACAGCAAGCAAGCTTTAACATATAATTAGCAGTGATGAGTTTACATGTGCATCTGTAACTTAGGAAACAAAAAAAGCAACTAAATCTCCTTTTGTTAAAATCTGAGGAACAGAATACTATATAATACTATTATTTAATATAATAAGTTTATATTACCTTGAACACCCCCCCAATAGAAACTTATTTGACATATGCTAAAGAGGATCCTTGTTATTTTTACATACACCATGAATGCATAGTCTCTGTACGGATTCTTTGCATCACTGGCAACCTTGCATTTTCAATGTATTGTGTATTCTCTGCAATGCAAGTTTATTTCATCAGGTATCACATTTAAACAGATATAAGTGGTATGGTTCAATTCAGTTTAAAACCAACCAAGCAACCAGTTTGACAAACAAACAAATAGCAATCACATGAAGTGAACAATCAGCCAACTATACCAACCAGGCTTAAATTGTATTGTACACTATCATCAAAACAAGGGAGGAAAGTGAAATGCACTTTAAAGCTTTATGCTAGTTTTCTGGTCTATAACTTTTTTTAGTTAGTTTTCCGTTATCGGGGCAACAGTTACAAATGAGCACTTGGAATCTTACTAGGTGCTTGCCGTGATTTCACAGCTGCTGCTGAAGTTGACCACACACACACACACACACACACACACACACACACACACACACACACACACACTTACTTTCCTGTCACTGGTAACTATTAAATGTGATCCTTAACGGCTACTCCTTTCCTTACAGAAAATAGTTTATTTACAATATTTGGAAGGTAACACCTATTTTGCAGTGCTGATTTTACTAACGTCATAGTGGTTATGAACATTTTCCCTAAAGTACACACATCAGGGTACTTTTACTTTAGGGATCACATTTAATAATTATCATTGACTGGAAAGTAAGTGTGTGTGGAGCCCACTGCAGCAGCGCCTAGGAGATGACTGCAAGTGCCTGGTAAGATTCTAAGTGCTCATTTTTGAAGTGCTGCCCTCATCTTTTCCTGCTAATAGTGACAAGCAATTGCAGAAAAAGTGCATTAGTAGCATAGACAGAAGAGATCAGTAAATGTCAACGCATACCACACCAAGCTTCTTATCACTTTAAGCTTCTGACTACTCTGTCATTTGAGTAACAGCGAGTTACAGTACACATATCAGGGTTCTTCATAACCACTATGACGTTAGAAAAATCAACACTGCAATGTACGTTTTACCTTGAAAATATTATAAATAAGCCATTTTCTGTAATAACATGAGCCTCAGAAGTTCTAACATATGTTGTTTGTACAGCAAACATCAGATGGGGATTTCTTGTGAAAAGATAAGCAGCGATGCTTTAAACGGAAAGTGCTCATTTGTATGTGTTGCCTCGATAATGGAAAAGTACCCTTTTTTAGCATAGAAATAATACATTGTCAGTAGCAATGCATCTATATAATGTAAAGAACCATGTCTTATCAGCATTAGAAATAGTAATAGTATTTGTTTTATAAATATATCAATATTTTTCTACTTAAAGGAAATATTTATGATCAACTTAATGTCAGGAAGCAACTGTAAGCAGAATCAAAATTTTGTAGCTGTGGGGGGCGTTGCGAAGGATGTCAAGCAGATAGCACATTTTTACTGCTCTGCCTTAAAAGATTTTTTTCTGGCAGGATTTCAGCATTTGAATATAAAAAGCATTGGAGAATTTTCTCTCTGATAATGATCTTAATACTGTGGAATACTATTGAGAAGAATTTTCAGCTTTAGAACTTTTTTCTGGAGAAAATTCATGTCAGAAGTTTTACAGCTTGTTACAGACCAGAACAGATGTGAAACATTCAAAGGCTTCTCTCCAGGACAATTCTATGAAAAAGGAAATACAAACAATTATTGCCAATATAAAAAACCTCTCTATAAAAATGGATAATTTGAAAAAAAAAATATGGAGCATACGAAAAAAAAAAGTAAGAAACAGATTGATGTACTGAAAGAAATCATCTCAAAACATTCTGATCAAATAGCAGCAAAAGAATAATCTGTCAATGAGATAGATGGAAGATAAACAGAAAATGAAAATCAGATAGACTTTCTAGTAAAACAAAACAATCTGCTACTAGAAAAAGTGGAAGACCTGGAATGTAGATCAAAAAGGAACAATATTAGAATTTACTGAATCCCAGAAAAAATGGAAGGGAATAGTATGATTCAGTTTTTAAATGACTGGCTTCCAAAGGCACTAAATCTACCTGAAGCCCTAACATTTAGAATCAGGAGAGCCCACGGGTCTTTATCAAAAATAACTCTCTCCAAAAATCCATCATCAGCAAGATACATTATTGTGAAATTCCTGTCAACACAAGATAAGGACTTAATACTGAAAACTACATGCTCGGGGAATCCAGGACAAATCAATGGGAAGACCAACAGGTTTAATAATGATTACACGTCTACTGTAATAACTAAAAGAAAAGCTTGTGTTCCCCTTATCAAGAACTTAAAAAAAAGCTGAGATTCGAGCACAGATCCTTTTTCCTGCCAGAATCAAAATCACTCTCCCTAATGGACAAAGAAATCTTCAATAACCTTGAAGAAACAACAGACTTTGTTAAAAAAAGTAATTTACTAGACAAAGTTGAAGACATAGATCTCTCTTTATCCAGCCTGAAAAGAGAAGCTGCCAAGGGTACATTAACTTCCGGTGATAAATCAAGTAAAAAACTCAGAGACAAGTAGTCTTTCCATTTTCCATATATAACAGCCTCTGACAAGAACAATCTCTTCAATACATAGGTGATGAATTCTACATTAAGGTATGATATCTCTGTATTTCAATAAATATTTTTTTTTTCTTTTCTCCTTCTTCTTTCTTTCTCTAAAACCCATTTAGCATCTTTCTTTATACTATGTTTCTTTTCCTTTCCCCTCATTCATTTCTTTAATAAAATGGGTACTATATGTTAATATAATTTATTTCAGAATAAATAGTGAAAGCAATTATTGAGAGGGTTAGGTTGCAACCTATTAAGTTATAGGGACTCCCTGTATTATTTTGCTAGACTCTTCTTGTCTATTTGTTGACTATTTGAAATCGCCACATACATATTAACATGGATTCTCATATGCCTCTCTTCTTTCACTTCTTTTTTTTTTTCTTTCTTTCTAATATGTATGAAACATTGGTGGGGGATTAGGTATCACATACTTTGTGTAGTTTGGGTAGGGAGCTGTCCAATTGTAATTTTATGTGGTTCATATGGTGTCAGGTTCTTTGATGGGTGTTTTGTTGTAGATTTTGGATGTTCTGATGTTATGATCTTTTTTGACTTTGGTGTGGTTATGAGGCTGGATAGCCTTCGGGAGATATGTTTCCTTTTGGTAGGAATAGTTTCCTCCTAACTACAATCCGTGTTTGCTGATAAGTCTTTCTAAGTAATACAAGTGGCTGCCAATGTCCTTATACATTCCCTTCTAATAAAATTTAAAATGCATGCGATATGCCTCCTGGTATCATAGATGTTTTTTATAGGCTTTCAGGTAATTAAGTTAACAGTCAGCATTCATATGTCTTTAGTGTATAGTCTGTCACCAGCTGGAAGGCTGAAAGAGAGTGCCTGAGCCTGCTGCAGTGGGGTTGTGGTGGCACGGCTGCAATGTTGGGAGTGCACTGTGGACTGCATTTGGTGTGTTTTCAGGTTGTGTCTTGGATGTGGACTTTGCTTTGTTTTGGTGGTGGGAGGTGGATGAGGAGAGAAGTAGCTAGTCTGTTTTTGTTTGACAACACTTGTAGACCTAAATGATTCAAAACCCTTTCTAATCCTTTTTTCTTTTGTACCTTTCTGCATGGTGGTTGAGTGTTTTGCGGCATCCTTTGCATGAGTGGCAGTTCAGCAACTACTTTAAACATCTTGTTTTTGCCACTAGAACTCTTCAAAAGCTTCACCTCTCGAATTCTATGTGAATAATCAACACAACCCATTTTTGCCATTGAAATGGCTCTGTGGCCACCCGTCCTGATGTGCTGCATGACCTTTGAACTTACAGCTCGGTTTGATGCGCTAAAGCATTGACAGCAGTGGAAACGAACTCTGCAACCTCATTTTAATGCAAGAAGCCGGTAAGACTCTTTATCATATGAATGCTAACATATTTATACAAACTGTTATTCATTAACAACCCAGATAAAATGTTTTGACCGTAAAGAATAGAGAGACTATTGAAATATGTAATCAGAGTGTTAACAGATTATTGCCAAGTTTACGTGAAATATTATGGATGTGAGCAGTATGGGAGGAGAGTCACTGCTTGGTATTAGTTGCTCAATAGCCTTTGTACAGTAGATATTGTTCAAAAGGTTTACTGCCACACGTAATACCGTGTGTAAATAGCTTGCGTCATTGACATGTGTTTCTTTACTTCCCTTCTGGTTTGAGTAAACACAGCTGTTTTCTGGAATTTAATGGGATAACACCTACATCCATTAGAAAAGCAGTCAATCACCATACTAGTTCAAAATCACTTGTTATTCTCTGGTATAATACAGTATTATTTTTCATTTTATATTATTTGGTCTCAGTTGGCTCTTCATATGATCCTGAGTCCATAGCTGAATGTTAGTCTGTGGCACTGTAACAAGATGTGATACTAGTGAGAATGAGAGCAAAGATCTGATGTGCTATTCCTGAGCTGATACAGTTATGACCTAAACATCAGAAACTACTAAAAACCATATAAACAATGAATGTTTCTCTTATTCAGTTGTACATATGTAAAACATGTTCCTCTATAAGTAGCTGATACATACAAGCATAGGGAGTTTCATCATGTTTCAACATATATGCCTGCATATCTTCAAAAGACCCATAAAAAGTTGTTTGTGAATGTTACACCATATCCTAATGGGAAATACTTCCACATTTTAATTTTTTGAGTTTAAAAAATGACATGCTTTGCCATTTGTAGTTGCTCTGCAATTCTGGCACGCCTAAACACTGTGTAAGTAAGATAACTTAACAAAGAGGATATCTGTCTGGCATATGGTCTTTTTAAATGAAATAGCGTGATTTGGTTTAATGACTGAATGTTCTCTTCATATATTTTGCTTATTTCACATGTACTTTATCTGTCTGTATATACTGAACTGCTTTGTCTGTGAAACTGTGTTTTACCTGAACTACCTGGCTTACTATGAGATGGGTATTTTCATATAAAGTACATACCCAGTTTAAAAGCAAACAATATTTAAACTATCATAGCTTCTAAATCTTAAAATATTTCTGCTTTACGAGAAAGTTCAGCAGACACTTAAAGCTTATAAATGTTAACACTTATATAGCATATATATCCTTACAGTAGGTTTGTCACTGACTATAAAGTTTGGCTGGTGGGTGACTTTCAGTGGCTAACAGATAATGTTTGTAGCCGATACAAATATGTATTACATGCATCTACTATAACATATTAGATCTTTGGAAATGTTTCCATTATTTTGTGATTTGATTGGCTTTTCTTACTCTGATAAGTCCTAGTGCCATAACTAAATACGCATATCTACCCTACATGCATATTATTAGGCCTGAATATAAAGTTAGGAGGTTTATGCCTCAATTTCAAATAGTTTGAGAATCAGGTTAATTTTAGTCATTAACAATTCCCTTTTCTGTTTTTATTTATGATGATATCCCTTTTGTGTTAACACCAGTTTTTTTCATCCAAATCATACCCACTAATTTTGGAATTTGTGTAGTGCAGTAAACTAGACCAGATATGGTTATTGCATGTTCACCTTGGAACAGATGAAGTCAAAATTTGCAAGATTGTCCCTGTTTCTCATACTGTTTTTAACTTAACTGATTCCTTGATAGTCCAAAGAGGTTATAATGAGTCACTATTTTCAATTGTACATATTTTAACAGAGTTTCCAGGTTTTGGCCTCTAAATTTCTGTTTTTTTAATAAGAGTGTTTTTCTTTCTAGTTTAGTGGCACACTGATTTCTGTAGCTAGGAAGGGAGATTTGGTTTTTAGAAGTTTACATCATTTAGGAAAATAACATAACTGCATAATTTGTCCTGGTAATTCTTTAAGAGTTATATAGAACAGTTTTTTTTACTTCTTTGTCCCTCTTTTATGGCCCCATCAGGAATTTTTGTCTTGAGGTTGAGAGACATGTAATAAGCCAGTGTCAGACATTATTATCACACTTTAAATCCTTACAAATGCAAGACCTATTTGTGTTAGTGGTCTGAAAAGGGACAGTGTGTTGGTCACCTCAGAAGCAAATGGGGGATACTCGTCTAATTGGAATGCAGTGGGGGATGATATGGGCAAAGTTGACATTTTAGTCTACCGTTAAAATAATCAGTTAATTTAATTAGTGTTTCCTGTATAGGTGAGTAATCAACCTCAAAAGTTGGTTGCGTAATAAGATAGGTATCTGGCACAAGGGTGAAGTATAAAGTATTGCTTTATCACTCCATACTGTTGAGAAGAGGTTGTCCTCTCTACACCCTTATTACTGAAATTTATCAACTCCAAAACTGTAGAAGTTTAACCCTCATTGGAATTTATGACCACATAATTAACACCCAAATTTACACCAACTGTTCTATATAGCTTGTTAATAATGTATAATTAACATACCATGCCACACAGTATTACCAGCTCAATCACTTTTTGCCATGGTCATTTCTGCACAGAAATGCCAGTGGAGCAATGTTTCATCACTAACTTACATTTTGGTTGCCAAGATAATATGTATGATAAAGTTCACTGAGAGATTTTTGAGATTGAGATTATAAGGAACCAAATCTCTTCAGCTATTAAGGAATTCATTACTAGAATATGTTCTGTTCTTTACTGTATTATTTTTTGTCATGTAAATGTTGTTATGCTTAGTTAAATCTTTCAGCCCAGGTGAAAGGCATTTTATAGACTAATAGTAATTGATATATCTATATGTCACCAATATGAACATAAAGTGAAGCGAAACATGGTGAAGGATACATTCTTTATATACTGAAGGTCATTCACTAGTCCATGAAGTTATTGTTAACCTAATTCATAATATTGCTGTGAACATGTACTTAGAAAATGTTTTTGGATGAAAATAACTCACTTTTTAAGGTGAATTAGTATGAAACATATTTATTCTAAGTGGTTTATCATAAATGTGTTTACTTAATGGTTTTGAATTATATATTAGGCAGGAATAAGGAATACCTTCTTCCATAAACACTGCTGTCAAGGTTAAACTCAAGGTTTCAAAGCCATTGACTTAGGTATTTATTGTAAGTTTTGGCTAGCCCTCATAACCTTATAAATCCAGATCATCTCCCATAATAACAGTAACAAAAAGATAAACTCAATAAATACATTATGATTTCCTTTCCCTGTTTTTAACTCAGAGACATATATGTTACAATATGTTTTTAAATAACTTTTATGGCATAATTATGTCAAAAGGGTATTAACAACTACATCACTCATTTTTGTTTATTTATGAGTATTGAGGAGGGACTATTAGCAATTTAAGGTTAAAAAAGTGTATTTACTGTTTAGTGCTAACTAGGTGAAATAATTGAGTGGCCTTATTAATGCTGGTCTAGGAGATGTATGCATTGTTGTATTTTTAATACCACAGTAAAATTCAAGCTACTCAGTTAGACAATAAATCAAGAGGAGATTATACACTCATATAGGCTTTAACATTGTCTTAAAATCAATATGTTTATTAAACACACCCTGTTTCTCTTTTTTTTTCTCTTCTCATTTACACATTCCTCATGCCTCACTAGGCAGAGAGGCATATACTACTGTGTATAATATTGATAAATATGAGCTCTTAGTACTATCAACACTTTTTCCTTAATGTTTTTTAGATGTGCAGATGTATGTTATGTTTAGATGACATTACATATAATAGTTATCATAATCTACATTCATAGTTGATTGTTTGCGAATATATAGACATTCAACCAAGATTTGGTGTAAATCGGTGAAAGCCATATCTTAAGAAATTTTGGAGGGTTGCTCTTTATAATCTTAGACTGTCACCTGAGTTGATCAAAGGCAGTAGCACTAGTAACATTTAGCTTAGCAACTTTATGTTGGTAGAGGGTGGTTTTGAAGAGTTTTTCATCATAACAGGAACTAAGTTTCCATGGTTAGAGATGTTGTTAGTTTCAAACTTAACTTCTTCCAAATGTAAATAAACTATGTGTCCATAGCAGAATCTAGTGCTTACAAAGGAAACTCTAATAATGTCTACTTATAAATAAATGCATATCAATACATGTAAATGGTCTTAATAACCCTATTAAGAGAGGATGTTTGATTAAATATCTAAAATCAAACAAAGTTGATATTCCTTTCTTACAAGAAACTCATTTAGTTAAAAAAAGATCTAGATAAAAACATATTTCAATGGTTATGTAATACTGGTGGAGTAGCATTATCAGTCCAAAGAGAATAGGCACTATAATTTTATGGAAAAATCATTACCTATTCCTAAAATAATTGATTCATATTCAGATAAAAATGGTATGTTAAGCTTAGCTATTTTAGAGATAAACAAAAAGTATATCACACTGGCAAACACATATTGGATACCTGGTGATGGTGCTATAATGGTTAGTAAATAATTTTAATGTATTACAATTTTATCCAAAGATGAAGTTATCTATGTTGGAGACTTTAATTGCCTTCTTTCATCACAAGATACTTCTAAAGTAAGGAACTTTTCAATGTCTGCTTCAGCCACAAATTTAAACAATTTTATCTCTTCCACAAGTTTGAGAGATATTTATTAAAGTAAGGATTCAAAATCCCTGAAATACATGCACTACTAATATAGGTTCAGTACACAAACAACTATTGATAAAGAACTTGTATCAGACAGTTTATTTTCAAAAGTACATGAGGTCTCAATAACTTCTTGTCCTTTGCCCACCCACAATGCTATTAGCTTTAAAGTGAGTTTTAAATCTGATGATGTAATCTTTTGGCAGATAATTCCAGCCTATATCATTAAAATAGTTAGTTTTAAAGACTGGTTATTAAAAGAACTGAACTAATTCCTCAACCTAAATGATAATAATATGGCCTCTAAAGTTATCTTATGGGACAGACTAAAATCCTATTTATTTAGAAAAATTAAAAGTTGGTACTTATATAAAAGAAAAAATTGGGAAAAAGAGTTGCTAAACATGAAAGAAAACTGATACACTAAAAAGTCGCCAAAATGCTAAAGACATAAGCACAGACTTGGAGCTGAAACAACTAAATTTAAAATCCTTTGAAATATTGAATCGTAAAGCTGGAATAAATTTAGATAGGCTTAAATTACAATCATATTCGATAAATCCTAAAAAAATATGCATTGATTAGCAGTCAAATCTAAAGGCCTTATAAATATTAAGCACATTAAAGAGATTCTTGACACTACTGGAAATAAGTCAAAATGTAAGACTGATCTAAAAGACATTTCAGAGGTTTTTAGGAGACATCATGAAGTAATTAATAAAATGAATGTAAATGTAACTAGAGAGGTTTCAAGAGATAAATGTTTAAGAGAGAACATCAACAAAAAATTAACAAAAGAACAAAATGCTAAACTATTTAAATCAATAGCAATAAAGGAACTAAAGGAATAAACCCAAAGTCTCAAAAATAACAACGCTCCAGAGTTAGATGGATTAATACCAGAGATATACAAAATATTTCCAGACAGTACTTTTAAGGTATTACCAGAAGCACTTGAGGAATTCAGAAATAATGTGAATAACTTTCCCTCATGGAAATATGCCATGATGTCTTCTATCATAAAACAAGACAAAGATATCAAATTAGTATCTTCATGTCATCCTATCTGCCTTTTGAATATTAACTATAAAATCTTCATCCCAATTCTCGCAAAAGGATTTAATCAGTTGATACCAAATTTAATAGATGATGACCAAACAGATTCCATTTTAAATAAGAAAGTGCAATGTAATGTTATCAGGCTATTTTCACTAATAGATTTTGCAAATAAAAAGAAAAAGGAACTTTAAATTATCAATTTAGATTTAGATAAAGCATTCAATTCTATAAGTTGGCCATATTTATTCAAAGCACTTAAAGAGTATAATTTCTCCGCCAACATTATTCAACATTCATAGATTATACGAAAGCTCCATATCATATATTAAAATTGGTGTATTTCTGTCAGGTCCTTTAAAAAAATTAAAAGGTACAAAACAAGGCTGTCCATTATCACCCTTATTATTTGCCCTGTCAATAGAACCTTTTGCAAACTACATAAGAGCTAATCCCTATATAAATGTTTTTTTTTGTCAATATAAATTATTTTTCCAAAATTCAACTGTTTGCTGACAATATCTCACTGCACGCTTTTTTTTTGAAAAATCTCAAGCTTGAGATTTAACCATAATAAAACTGTAACACTTTTAAGAAATAAAAAAATAAGTTTGGTTTTGAAAACTCACAACAAATTTAATTAGGTAAATGATAAACTCAAATATTTCGGTGTGACCATAAAACCTAACTTGAATAAATCCATAAAAATAAATTGCAGAAATGTATTTGACATAATCAAAAACATTTGGAAAATTGGAATAAATGTTTTTTCAGTATGTAAGGAAGGTTATTTTTGACAAAGATGCTTGTTCTACCAAAAAATATTATTTTTTCTACAAGCCCTATTAGCCTCTCCTTCAAAAAAACTAATTAAACAAATAATTTCTTTGTTGGTAATTTTTTATGGCATCCTCAAAAACCAAAAATAGGCTACGTGTCACTACAAAGATTGGGATGAGGGAAGAATAGCCTTTCCAAATATTGAGTTATACGCAGAATCAGTCATCCTTAATGTAATAATGGTTAAACACTAATTATGTCTCTAATTTGAAAAACATACACAATGCCATCCTACTTTCCAATAATTTTACTGTTATGGATATTTATTTTTCGTTGCCTTAATAGGAAGAAAGGATATTATTGAATGCTGGAGATGTGGTGAAATATTAGACACAAACTAGGAAATATGTTCCTGAACTGTAAAATGATAACTTCATTCTGGTCTGACTTCAGGAATTTCTCTCGTCAGACAATTGTGAATTATCGGATTCCTCATTATTTAATGCACCGATACCAGTTTGTATTCCAAGAACTCAAGCACACCTCCTCTGGTCTCTTCTCACAATTGCAAGGAAAACTATCACTTTAAATTGGAAATGTAAAAAAGTCCTCTCATTTAAAATTTTCTTTCATTAACTAAGATTGTCTGCAATAGGGAATTAAAATTGCTATTTCAAGAACTTCAGCGGTTACTCATAAAACAATTATCATGGTTAAAATGTGAAAAACGTCTAGATAAAATGTAATGATAATTTCATAGTTATCATTACATTTTATCTGTTATGGACCTTGCATGTAGTTTTGTTATTCATGTTTTTGTTGTTCAATGTTTTGTTGTTAAAGTGTATTTTCAGGAAACATTCAATTAAAAAATGTATTTAAAAAAATTATAGCTGTTAGGAATAAAATAAAAAAGCATGCAAAATGCATGGCAGCACACCTCCTGTTGCATAGACGAGCTGAGTCACTCTGCTCTACCATTAGTGAATCATAGTACAATATCTAATTTAGTGCAGTTTGATTTACTTTTAGTTTTTGTGTTATTTTAATTTTTTATGGGATTTTATAGTTTCTTGCTTAGGGCCACTTAGTAATGATTTATTTCCATTCTGTGACTGTAAAGGAATTAAATATAATTGATTTGTTTGAGGAGCTGAAATGTAGTTTTTTAACTAAAATAAGCAGAACAGGAAAGGTATAATTACTTGGACCTATAACTGCTCTAACAAATCCCTGTTCAGCTTTTTAAACTCAGTAGATCTAGGCTAATCAACATCTAATGTAAATCTGACTAGTGGTACTTCTCTCAGTATCATCTCATCTGCTATTAGTGAGCACTGGAAGATCAAACTGGCAAAGCCTCTCACCTTTAGATTGGCAAAGTTTCATTTAACTTCAGTTTCATATCTCCCCACCCTCATCTAACTCCATATTCCCATCCTATGGAATAAGTAACCACTACTGGTCAGACAAAGTACTATTTGACTACATGTAAGGCAAGAATTGATGACTGGCTGGATAAACATAAATTTACACCAGGGTTATCATGTATAATCCTACTTGATTTGGGAAGTATTTACTATTACATGTTTGGAAAGTGAGAGTCAGGCACAACCTTTTAAATGTTGAAAAAAATTACTGCAGCCATTGTTTATTTTAATGCCATCAGACATCTGAAGTGTACACAATAAACAAACTATCTGTATTTGTTTGGTAGGGGGGGCTGTATGTGGATGAAAATGAGTGACCCTGCTGTTATGAACAACCTATCATTAGTATGGCTTTGCAAAACTCCTGTGCATTAGTATTATGATACTTTGCTGTGGCTATTTATTTTTAATCACTATTAGATATCTGAAGTCTGCACAGTCAAAATAGTGTCAGTAATTGTGCTTCTAGAGATCAATGGCTGAAGGTTACTCAACCCTATTGTTGTTTGATCAGAGCTTAACAGTCACTTATCTGGTCTTGTAGGAGCAATGTCACACACTGCATTCTATTTGCTAAAACAGTATTAATTAGTCATTGCTATGGATTATACATGTATTTGTGTAGGTGTGTGTGTGTGGAGGGGGGTAGCACTATATCTAAACAGTAACTTGTTGGTCAAAATGTGTTTTACTTTCCATCACAGTGAGACATCAGCTTTGTGCTTATTAACTGGCTAGCTTTGGCTACCCAGATATGTGTGAAGTCAACTAATCAGTGGCACAGTGAATAGCATTGCCTTCTCACAGCACTTGATTCTCTAGTTCAGTTTTGACTTTGTTAGCATTTGTTTTGTTCAGTTACTCTGGATATCTCTAACATCCCAAAGATGTGACATCGGTGAGTAGGATTTCATCCAATTTGCTTTTAGAGAAAGCATGTTTTTTGTGTATGTATGAAGATATTTGTGGGTATGTATGAAAATAACACTATCAGTGTTATCTGTGGACAAAAATAAAACTCTTCTGGCTAACTGTTAAAAAAAAAAATAGTTAACAAGAAATTCCCCCGGATTCACGAATCCCCCATGTAAGACTTAATAAGACTTACACGGAGGCTGCAGTTGAACGGTATGACATCAGCATGCCATGAATATGCATGAGGGCACGCTGACCCAACCATAAGTCTTACACGAACCATGTAAGAAAGCAGGGTGCATGTCCGACTGCCGAGCAGTCTAAATATCCACGCCCCTGCAAGTGTTGAAAATAACAGCAAATAAACAAGAGCAAGTCCGCTCAAATGTCCCTGCACACAACACCTCACTGTCTGATAATGTAAACTCCCATCACCCTTCTAAAGCACATAACATGAAATTTATTTTTAAATCCCCAAAATAGCTGTCCGTATTTGTGCGTGTGTGCGAGGGTGTGTCTATTGCTTAGCTACAGTTAGCAATCCTGACATGGAAGAGCATAAGAAAGAATGTATATGCAAATCGCACCAAATAGCAATAGCGTAATGGTAGAGCATTTGCACAAAGTATAGGTAATCACGGTTTGAGTCCCACCACTCCCTTTTGTATTCATTTTTTAAATCAGTATATGGAATAATAACCAACATATATGTTTAAACATAACTAAAAAGCAGTGAAATGGCCAACATATTAGTGAATAAAAGAAATATTTTAAAGGATCCCAATATAAGATCACCCGCAGTTAAGCAGCGTGTCACCCAGCGCAATATAGTTGCCCATAGCTAAATCGTGCTTTACCCAGCGCAATGTAGGTGCCCATAGCTAAATCGAGCTTTACCCAGCGCAATGTAGGTGCCCATAGCTAAATCGCACTTTACCCTGCACAATGTAGGTGCCCATAGCTAAATCGCACTTTACCCAGCGCAATGTAGGTGCCCATAGTTAAATCACGCTTTTCCCAGTGCAAAATAGTTGCCCAAAGTTAAATAGTGCTTTACCCAGCAAAATCAGTTTGTGCGGAGGTGCGCGCCGTGCCAACCAGCGCACCATTGGGCAACGTGGAGCAACGTAGAGCAAAGTTGCTTAAACACAGCCACGCCCCCTAACCTGTCTGGACAGTAGTAAAATAAAATGCAATGACAAGGTTTGAACCCAGGATACCGTGCACCATAATCAAAGTACTGAACCACTAAGCCACAACAGCTTAGGATAAACATCCACTGTTAACATATATATAGTAATAAATGTTTCATTAACCACTGCTAAGCAGGTCTGCAGTCAGCCGAGAATATTCAAAAATGGCCAATCACAGAAAAGTGCGGGAAATGCGACATATTTAAGCCGCATAGGCGGGAATACTCGCAATAACTGATTGTAGCTCCCATCTGCAGTTAGAATGTCTGGTGCTGGAGAGGGAACCTGCTTTAGAGCACAATGCTGAGGCATCGAAGATTCAAAATATATGGTTTGGCTCCTAGTCCATCAGCATGAGACTCAACTCCTGCAGGGCCAGTTCCAAGGAATGGAATATAAGGCAGAGGCATGGAACCGGTTGGCTCATGCACTCACCAGTGCCACAGGTGTCCCTCGGACTGGTGAGCAGGTCCGTCACCACCATGCAGACCTGAAGAGGTGGAAGCAAGACCTTCTGAACCAGTGGATCCAGGAGGCCAGTCAAATGCAGGATGCCCCACTACTAAATAGGTAGCCATGGAATGCAGTATGTAAGAGAAGCTAATATAGACTAAATAATGGATAGGCATGTCTCAATATCCCTTTATTTACTCCATAGCTGCAAGTGCTCGCGCTATGAATCAGCAAGCCTATGCAGATAGGCTGCTAAGGCTGTGCCACCAGGCAGGTTAGTAAATATTCTGCATGTATTGTTACATGATATATGTGAGTGAGCATGAGTGTTTAAGCCCAATAATGCAGCAATAAAATGTCTTGATTAAATCCTCTGCATGTACTGTTATATAACAAATGCTAGTGAGCCAGAAATAGAGTGTACTAACCCATCAATCAAGGTAAAATAAAGCTGGAATACTATCCCTGCATGTACTGTCATAACATATAAGTGTGCAGGCCTGAAAAAGAGTGTTGTAACCTATCAAGAAAGGTATACTATGTCCTGAATATGTCTTCCGTATGCACTGTAATAACAAGTAAAGGAGAGAGCCTGTAGAAAAGAGTGTTCAATGTAATTAATAAAGGTATAAAACATGGAGTGTGTCTGTGTCACTTACTTTGAAATGTTGTACCCTTGCAATAAAAAATAGTACTGTTGTAATAGGTACTGTCAACCCACAGTTGTGCAGTCAAATAGGAAGTGGATGAAGGAAGTGGCAGTAGCTGTGAAATATAAAACATTCATTCCCTGAATAAATCCTCTGCATGTACTGTTACATATCATAAGTCAGATAGCCATGAACAGAGTGTAGTAACCCATGACTAAAGCAAAATCATGTCTGGAATACTATCTCTGCATGAACTGTCATAGGAAAAAGTGAGTGAGCCTGTAAAACAGTCTTGTAACATATCAATAAAGGTAT
Organism: Protopterus annectens; assembly: GCF_019279795.1. Taxonomy (NCBI): domain Eukaryota; kingdom Metazoa; phylum Chordata; order Ceratodontiformes; family Protopteridae; genus Protopterus; species Protopterus annectens. The sequence continues at coordinate 538,726,356 of NC_056735.1, forward strand.
AACATGTCCAGAATAGGTCTACTGTATGCAGTGTAATGTCAAATACTGGAGAAAGCCTGTAGAAAGGAGTATTAATGTAAATAGGAAAGGTATAATACTTGCAGTGTGTATGTGCCAGTTACACAGAAATGTTGTTGTACCTTTGCACTGAAGAAATGTTACTCTGTTGTAGTAAGTGCTGACAAGCCCCAGTAGTGTAGTCCCATATAAAGTGGATGATGGAAGTGCCAGTAGCTGTGAAGTATGCAACAGTCCTAAACAGTTGTGAAATGGCTGACATGCATAGGTAAATCTGGCACATGAGTAGCTTGTCAAGGTGCACCCCAGAAATGTTAGTGTGCTACCTGAATAGTAGCGTTGTGTAAAAAACAAGTGAAAAAGCCATGTGAACACATCTAGATGTGCAGATACATAAACAAGTCAACTTAATACAAGTATGTAGCAGTAACATCTGCATCCTGGACAGTTACCATGACAGATATAGGCCATGTATATCATGAAGTAGCAAAACCCATAACGCAATCAAATGCATGTCGCCTAGTGTAAGAATACATGTAGGGGATATACACCTGCAGTCAATAGGAATGTAGTGTACAGTTACAGTACTAATAAGATGTTAATGGAGGTTTCTTTTTACACCCTACTCCATGTGCATAAACAATGCAATACCACACCTCAATGGGTATGTCTAATCTCATAACATTTGTTGGGACATATTTCCCATTTTTATATAAAATCTGCACTTACTTTGATGCATGTCCCCTGTTAAAACCCCTCAATCTTGGTGGCCTGTTGCCACCAATCATCCCTGCATGCTGTTGGAATGTCCACTGTCATTCAATAAATGCATGTGTTATGCTTGCTGTTCAACTGTTGTAACCCTGGTGTGTTGGGTTAATGGGAATATAACTGCATGCTGTTACAACTAACTTGGAATGCTGTTGTCTATGTTGTAATTAAACACACCTAATCACAGAACATATGGGAAGGCCAGTCCCAGTGGACCCACCTGTCCCTCCTCAGCTAGCAGTTGCACCTGGAACCAGCAGTTCTAATACCCAGCCCGGGCCACCCTCCTCTGTAGGTCCTGTGCTACCTTTCGGGTGGAAGCACTGCAGGGGATGGGGCTCGACCCCCGCAAGCGTGGGTGGAGAAGGGCCTCCTGTCACCCTCTGAAAGGTCCGGGTTGTGGTGCATAGGGAGATCCAGCGTTTAGTCACTGATCCTCTACACCAGCTCAAGGCAAGAGTGGCGTGACTCATGGGTGAGCCTGCCCCTCCTATGCAGCCCCCAGCACAGCGACCCTCAGGTCTGTGAAGGTCCAGTGGTGACTGCCCATGGGTGGGGATCTCAGTCCCACAGTTACCATCTGTGGGCTCATGGCCTTGCGATTTCCAAACATCCGTCCCCATCAATTGTGTTCACCCACCCCATGTGTCATACTCTGCCCCTGTATGCATCTTGTTTGTCTTGTCTGTTTACCTTCCCAACCTACCTCCCCAAATATACCTACTTCCTATGATATGTACTGTTACATATCATAAGTCAGATAGCCATGAACAGAACTCACTTTCCACTCTCCCCTGGAAAAAAAAAAAAAAAAAGGGCAATCTGTACCCGGAAAAAAATTACACCCCATACATAGCTTCCTATTTCGTACACATGTCCATTGGACATGTACACTGATAATTCTAATTGGCAGTACAACAAACTATGTTGACCTCATCCCTCTCTCAGGGGTAGAAGGTTTCAAATTTCACTCCAAATTTCCAACATATGCACAGCTGTTGCTGGTAAAGAAATGGGCAGCTATGGACCTTCCCTACACCTGTCCTGCACATCCTGAGCATGTTTTCAAACTGTCTTTCCCTCTCTGTGCCCCCTTTTTCACCACTTTCCTATCTCCCCATTTTCTTTTCTTTCAAAGAAATTAGCGCGGGAGTTAGTGTGAGTAAGCACTTTTAAGCAGTAGTAAGCGGGATTAAGCGAGTGTGTGCATGTGTGCACTTAGCTAAGCATAGCTAAGCATTGCGCAAATCCACACAAACCCACTTACAACTGCTTAAAAGTGCCTTAGTCACTCTAGGTCAGGGCCCTTGTGCTGCTCAGCAGCAAAATTAAAATACCTTTGTCAGTCTCGAACCCAAGACCTTGGACACATAAGACTGCATGAAGTACCAGTAAGCCACAACAGATATACAGTAATTTTGTGCTGCAAAAAATATATCATTTAATACACTGAGTGAATGTAAAGGAAATATAGGAAGGCCATAGCACAAAGCCTGTTCTGTGGATCTTTACCAGAAATTTTTGTGGGATTGCATTACATGAGTGTGATGCGAGAAGCAGCCAATCAAGCAGAAAATAATGTTGCAGAGGCACTTTACAACCTCCACACAGTATCATAGCAGTACATACACTGGCATATCTGAGTAGGGCAGAGGCCATACCTCCTATCCCAGTCAACTTTCCAGGGATGTCCCTGATTGTGAAACATATTTTAGCTGTGTCCCTCAGAATCCTACAGAAAAGTACTGACATCAGTCAGAATGGTGGGCTATTACACAATGAATACTGACAATAATTACAGTAGACACTGCTTGTATGTCATGAAAGGAGTACTAATCCATATGCACTGCTTCACTGAAGTATACACCTACTGTTCCTATTATGTGTAAGGTGTACCTCACATTCAACTACATATCCATGACACCATGCAAAGATGTATGTGACTGTTCCATAGGCCCGGCAGAGGCCCAAACACACATGCATATAGGCTATACTGCTGTTACACACTCTGCAAATAGCTTTTTAAGGCCCTCCCCAAGTATACCCGTATGTAGGAGTATAACACAGAAATACTAATTGATGTATTCATGTACTGGTAGCAATCAACTATAACAATGCCATTGTAACAGTGCTGAAAACATCTGTGAGTTGCACATACAAAGAATGACAGTGTAACCTCTGGCTACCAACTGGGTAAGTTCACAGGTGGGAACCATGCAGACAGACAACCTGCCCTGATAAACACACAGGTACACACCAATTCTGCAAGTCCAGTAAGATATTATTCACACATTAATGCATAATGCTTTCAGTATGTAAGCCCCCCCCCTCAATTAAAAGATACTTGTGCGTTTAGGGTCTACCAACTGTGTAGGTAGGCATACTCAGTACAGGAATTGTCCAGTTATCCTGCGAACCCTGTGCTAATGTCAACAGTAAAAAACATAACCCTGCAGAAGTCAGTACATTAATATTCCCAGTATAGTCACATAAATGTTGTGTAAGCATTTGCAGTGGTGAGTAAAACTCTACACTGATAGCTTAGTGTTGGACGTGGCAACAGTCAGGTCTGAGTACAACATGTACAGCACTGTCTACACCTCTAGCTTCATTCATAAGACATATACCTACCGTCTGACTTACACAACAGTCTCCACAGCAAACAAGCATGGGCCCCACTCTGGATATCTGAAAGGGCTACGCCTACATACCTTAGCAATTTATAGCATTGGGTTGCTATGACAATGAGTACTGCAATTACCACTCAGCAGACTGTATGCATTTACCAAATGCTGGCCAACAATTAGTGCAGAGGGCATCACATGCACATGTGCAGATACCTATAAAAGCAGATAGGACTTGCTATCCCCACATGCAATCATTACATTGCAAGTTGCACATAGCAAGCAGGAAAAAAAAAAAAAAGTATGTTCCAGTACACAAAGAAAGAATATACATACACAGACGGACCCAGAAGGGACATACAGGTATGTAACAGTTTGTAGTTACCGGCAGGTAGATGGTTATGGTTAGTACTGTTGATCCTCTGATACATGCATATGTGGTAACAGTAGGTATGTATGCACTGATGCCATGCATAAGTATTGCCATGGAGAAATTGTTGGTTAGCTGTGTGCAGTGGGACATAAGTGTGACAGATGTAGGTCAGCATTACATGTCAAACATCTGCACATGTTATCTATGGTCTGTATAGTACTGCGTTTAATGGCAGTTTTGGGGAGTATTGCAAACACCTAGATAAACTTGGATGTCACAGAGTAAGACATGAATGATAGTCACATAATGTGTAGCTTAGCATTGGCAACCGCTGTAGCAGGCTAGCATAGTGATGTACCAGTTGCAGCTATGTATACCCTTGTACTATTACTGTATGCACACATGTGACAACTGTCCTGCCTGTATCAAGGCCCAACAGGTCATTCGTGAGGTGTATGGACTAACAACATTGTGGACCTTGTGTCTGTATGGCACACACATATGTCGAGATACATGTGTGTCTGATTTCTGAGCATCTGAACATGTGCATAGAGCGAGGGACATACTGCAACTGTTTGTGTAAGGCAGACATGTAGATGTTGGTGCAGGTTATGTGCATATATCTATGTAGGTTGTAGTGTGTGTCAAAGAAGACAGCATACAGTGCTGGCATATGACATGTGTTGTTAAAATGCCGTGGGTATGCATTGTTAGGTATATAGTCTCCCAGATATGGGTTCCTGCTAAACATATATGGGCTGAGAACACCTACCATGCATTCTGCACAAGACTGTGCAATATCATGACATAACTGTATCCCCCTCAACCTTAGCATTACTGATATTCCCACCATGAAAGGTGGACTGTATATGTGCTGATATGCATATCAATGTGTACACCAGTGGATGTTGAAATGTATGCCCCAGCTGAATGTTGTACATGTATTACCATCCCTGTTTTTAAAAGCCCTGTACCCATGAACTAACACATAGGTGGTAGTGTACTCAACACTGAAGGTGTGATAACAGACTACGGGACATAAGTGGACAGTAGTGTCTCTAATGATGATCACTGTGCCACACTAGTTATGTAAAACTAGTACAGTCCATATGTCGTCAGTAAATTTGTGTCATCCATGGAAACAGAGGTCAGGGTTCCACTCCACTCATCAGTCATAACACCCATCATAGAGTACAATGTCCCTGTTGGTATGTACCTCAGAACACATACACAGCAACAGTAGATGCCAGACACATACCTCACAAAGAGTGGTACCGGATTACAACAGATGCCCTATGCTGACTGTCTTGCCAAACCAATTGTACACTGTGTCGCATACCGCCTACCCAGAGGCCACCCCTGACCAACATACAAAGCTATGGCAAACCCACAGGTGTTGGATGTGCTCCATGTAAACAGATGGAACACCAGACAAGATACACACTCTACAGCCCAACACCTTGTAATGTAAAAAGCAGAACATGCTTGACTGGCACATCATCATCACAGACACATACCATACGGTCGAACTAACCACCTATCAACAGCATGTGAAGGTCCTCATTAGCAGTTGCCATCAATAACCATGATGATTGCATGTGAGATAGGAAACACAACCCAATAATCACCCCTGTGGATCTGCATGACAAGGGCACAGGAACCTACATTACATGTGTGTCATAGTGCAGGGTACCATATGTTTATGCTTCCATAGGCCCTATGGATAACAGCCTATCAGCTACCTAGGACATGATACACACATGTACCTGTTGCAACACATGCTATGTGAGGTTGACTGTGTGTGATGGAGAATGTGTATGTGAATGTATCAATGATGTATATATGTGTGATAGCCTATTGGGAGTCTGTGTATACCATGGCATGTAGTGTTGTAGCTGTAATCCCATCCAAAGGTCCGTATGCTATTGTCAGGGCTGAAAATCACTATGGCATACGTTGTGGTGTAGTTCCATGTTGTTGAATGGAGTGTGTCTTTGTAGGCTGAAGCAGTACATGTATGCTTATTGATTGTTAACACTAGTGAATACAAGTCATGTATGGACTGTAGTAGGACCTGAAGCTGTATGCCTCAACTGCACAGTGTGGTTTATATCCACATGGCTTGGTAACACACTTTTGTTTGTTACCTGTAGTCCACACACATCACATACCTCAGGCATGAGGTAATGTATGTGCTGACACACAGTAATGTATGGTACACAGGTAAGTGTAATCTGAGTTTCCATACCCTTAAGTCTTGTAGGTATGCCTGATGTGTGTGTGGGTATGCCTGTAACATGTCCGTGGTGGTATGTGTGTCACAGGGTATAGGTGCATATCCAGCAACATGTGTACTGCAGTACAGCAGTATGCAACCTATAGTTGTGAATGTGCACATATGTTACTGAGGGGTTTGCTATCAACAAGTAGTGTGGTGTACTGCTAGTACCGTAACTGTACTGTACATAGATTTAAATGGATGACACATGTCTGTATGCATTAGCTTCATATACACCTCCTGTGGCTAGGTGTTGCATTGTGTCACATACAGTGTGCCATGTACTGTTGTATTGTCCTACATACTGGTTTCACTTTGTGGCTGTGCAGAACATGGTTTTGTATTTAGCATGTGCCAGACACTGTCAGGCAGTTGTGGTCTTAGCAGTCATATGTGTTATTAAAAGTGTGTATCTGCTAACAGCCAATAGGCTGCTATATATGGCATTTTCAATGATGTCTGTACATTAGAATGTTGAGTGTGCAACAAGTCTTTTACACGATTACTGTTTAATTGTCTCCCAGTGTAATGGCACATAACCGAAAGCCATCATATACCCCTGAGGAGGAGGAAGTCATCAGAGATGCACTCATCCAACATTACAATCTACTGTTTTCAAGATCCTGCCAGGACCTGCATTGTTAAACTGCACTGTGGCAGGATGTTGTCCATCGGGTGAATGATGTAGGCATGCATAACCGGACCTATGAGCAAGTACGCCATCACTGCAGTGATTTAATCAGACATGTCCGGCAGCATGTCTCCGATGTCCACAGGCAACAGCTTGCCACAGGTGGTGCTGCTGCCACACATCCCCCCCTCACCAAAGTGGAGGAGCTGCTCCTCAGCGTGGTGGCTCCTGGTCAACTGTTACAACAGACCTGTGTCATCATGGAGGCCGGAGTCATCCAGCACAGCGACAACGTGCGTGCAGGTAACATGGCATATCCGTAGATCTCTGTCATCCAAAGTGTTGTAATATGCATTAATCAGATGTGTGCTATGTATGCAGAATATGTGGTGCTTGGTGTCATGAAATACTGATAATGCGGGACATTATCTGTATGCCTGTGACTGTCTCCCCATGTACTACTGTAGAACTGCAGACTCACAGCAGCAATGCCATAGTTGTTGACACTGACATACTGTCCCATATCCTTGCATGTCCCTCTAGTGTGAAAGCAAGACAGGAGACACATGCTGGTGAGTGGGCTACAGTCAATTTAGCATATGACATCTGCATGTCATAGGAGAGTTGTAGGTCATATACACATGTCAAACACCTACACATAGTGCATGCTCTGCATGTCTCTGTGTGACTATGCACTTCACAATGACATGGGTAGCTGACTCATACACATGCAATGCATAGAGCATCACAAACAATTGGGGTACACTGTACTGGACATTGCATAGGCATCGTCAATACACATGCACACAACACACATCACTATATCATATGCAGTATGTGTAAATATGATACACATGGCATATGTAGACACCTGCTGTAAGGTCGTACTCCAGCATCCTATATGTAATCAACACAGCACACATACTATACTTGGGGGTAGAGCCCTATCATGGGGCACTGTGACATGTGTCAACACACAACACAGTCATGATAGGCAATGTTCCCTACTAAACACCTGACATGCCCATGCAACAACTGTCTGTGAACTGTTTAATGTAGCCTAATTGGTGCAGGTCAGGTACAGCAAGATAGTTGCCAGTGTGTCATGCATCAGTGTCCTTGAGTGACCACATGATGCTGCCTGATGATGGCCCATGGTACTACACTACATCCAGTTACAGTACCTGCAGTACTACACATAGCATTCATCGTTAGACACCTGACAGTTGTATGCATCCGGACATGGTTTGCATACCTATGAGTGATGGTGCACACAACATTGGAAAGTGTTTCAGACTTGCAGTGCAATGTTGTATCAATGTACACATTGTCCACCAGGGTGAGGACAATCAGTGAACAACACACATACATCAACGAAATGTATACTGTTAACTACAAGGACTCTCTACACTCTCACTGCATGCTATCGAACAACACACATCCTGCAGGCTGACACGTGTGAGAGGACTCCTTGTATGGTGATACTGTACTCCACCATCAACCACTAATGACTATGTTCCATATTGCTGTTGGTGTGTGTGTGTCAACTTGAATGTGTAGTGTATTAGTGTGCATGTGTTCATGTGTTCATGTATGCATGTGTTCATGTGTGCATGTGTGCATGTGTTCATGTGTGCATGTGTGCACGTGTGCATGTGTTCATATGTGCATGTGGGCATGTGTGCAAACATCCTGTACAGATGGTAAAGTGTGCTTCCTGTCTCCCTCTCATAGGTGCTGAGGTAATGTTGGATGGGTGCAGAGGGGTACCTGAGGTCACTGCCACTAATAGTGACCATGATGATACATGTGTAGTGGCACAGGCATGTTTGACAGGGTCTGTTGGTGGTCCACCAAGTGACAACACACAGCTTTCCACCCCATCTATGTGCACATACGTACTGCCATTACATCCCTCAACACCAATGGCCTTAGGTGAGGAACAGCATACAGTAGGCATTGACCAGGAAAGTGTGGTATCCATGGTACATGCAACCCCACACAGCAGCCATGGCCAGACACATGGAACGCTACCACATAGGCATAAGTCCAAGGGTTCTCGTAGGAGCATCGCTGGGCATAATGCCCCTGGCAGGCATGCCCACACAGGTCTCACAACCTCAGGTATGTTCCGGGCTGTGATGCAAGCACAGGCACATATGGAATGGTACACCAGGCAGGGACTAAGGGTGCATAGGGCTCATAACACTGCGATCAATGACAGTATCCATGACCTTGCCAGTGCCATCCGCAATTACACCAATGTCATTGATGGACGTTGTGGGGAGACACTAGATGTCCTCCGCAATATGTCCATGTGCCAGGACAGTGCAGGACAGCTAGGACGTCGACGTGGACATATGCCAGCAACATCCTCAGCTGGCAGCCGATGCGGACGACAACCAAGTGACAGCCGCTCCCATAGTGACAGTACCAGCCTCAGCAATGTTGTGGCTGGGCTGTCGGTAGACCGTCCAAGATGACCACATGCATGTGGCTCTGGCCAGTCCCAGCAGGAACATGGGTCCAGTCAACATCACTCTGCCTCTGACGATAGTACTCAGTCTGGCTTAGTACCCGATACAGTCTGTGTCACCCCTGTCAGGCACAGGTACTGTGTCCATGGCCGGAGACAGTGATCTGTACAGCCTGGCAGGTACAGTCTGTGGCTGTTCCACAAACTCCATAATTTGGCAGGTACAAGGGGGTACTGTGTGCATGCAGTCACACACACATACTACCAACATGTAGGGCTAACACATACACACACACATCACATCAACACTGGCCCGTACTGTACTGTTGTCCCTCACACACACACACACACACACACACACACACACACACACACACACACACACACACACACACACACACACACATACATGTTGATTGGCTGGGTCATTGTCGGGCTCTGGAAAGCAACCACACACCCTGTGCATATGATGACACTGTGCTACCTCCTGTCATCTGTGACATTGATGCAGGAACAGGAATACATGGCGCTGATGCACAGGGTGACCTACTAGCAGAATAGCAATGTTAGCATGTTGTGAACAGTAATGGGTAATGATATCCTTGTAGGTGTATCTGAGCAGGCATGATGCATCCCAGCAGTGATTATCAATATTGTTTTGTATTCACCATTGTTAATACCAAACATGGATTGTCCACACATGTGACAGTTGGCTGATGTGTGTGGTACTGGCAGCATGTGTTGTTGAGTGGATGTAACATCTATGATGTGTGCTGTACAGATTACAAGGTGTACATTTGTGAACTTGGTGGAGGTGCACTGTTTGCATGTATGTGCATGGTGGGCACATGTAAAAGGTGACATGCCCTGTACTACACAGTGTTAATACTGCACATTTCCTATTGGTGTCCAATATGCATGTCACTACACATATGTCACAACTTGGGTACACATGTGTGTATGACATGATATAACACTATGCTGTGGGTGATACTGTTGATATTGGTCATTGGTTAGCATTCTGGTAGTGTACATAACCTCAACAGCCTGATTTTAACAAATCGTTACATGATGTCTTGACAACTGACACACAGCTGTGGGATACACAGTAGCATTACAATCATTCTGGTTTTGTACTATACCAGTTACCAGTGATAATGACCACCACACATTCCCGTGACCACTCCTGTTTGCCATGTGTCCATCCTAGATACACGCAGACACACTATGGGTATGTACATCCACATCTGGTGATGCATACAGTGGCCTACAAAGCATTCCCCGGATTGGACACCTATATTCCATGAGGGTATCATACAGACACATATCTGTTGACAAACACATGCTGTGAAGCTATGATCCAACAACAGCATACTCATCCACATTTGCTACACATAGTATCCTGATTGTACCACATTGGTAGTAGCACACAACGTGTAGCAGGGGTACCGATGTATACAGACAGCCACATGTGATTTCATCTGTCCTTTGATATCCACATCTCCAAGGCTATGCTGATGTCCCTCAGTGTATCACATAATTAATAAGGTGTCTGTATGCATATACATGGGTTTGTTGTATACCTACCATGAATGGCCATTATTGACAGACTGTGTTGTGTTTGGGCATGTCTGTCATACGCCACAGGCATACACCCACACTCACACTATTGTATAACTGTCATGTGTGTGTGTGTGAGACACAGATGACCTAGGGCACAGCTCACTACAGTGGCTGGACCTGTCACATACATACATACATATGTGAGCTACGGTCCAAGAAGCAGCAGCAAAAAATGTCAATGGTGACAGATGTGTTGACAGCAGGCTTCACACCTATTACGTGAATGAGGTCACATGTACATATATGTCTTGTCCGCACAGTTACCAATTTAGGTCACATGTGCATATGTGTATTTGCCACACAGATACCAGCAGTGTGCAATGCACATACTGTTGTTTAACTGACATGTCATACAGTAGTAGTAGCAAAACACACAACACTTTGCTCAACAGTGTCACACACACACACACTCAACAATTGCAGGATTCAAAACCCTACCTACCTATGTCATGGTACTACACACATATGCTTTACCACTATGCGCTATATGCTTTACTGGGTGTTTTCATTTCCACTGCTGTTTCTGTGGGATACTGACATCATCAAACCAGCAAAAGGGGTACTCAGCTCTCTCAATGTGTTTTTATATACTCAATAAAGGCCATTCTTTTCATAAGATTACACACACACACACACGCACACACAGACACACACACACACACACACACACACACACACACACACACACACACACACACACACACACACACACACACACACACACACACACATTCACACGATTAAAAGGCATTTTCATTTATGTTTCCAACCTTAAAGGGAACACTCAACAGCATGATGAACTAATATTAAATGAAACTTCCTATACCAAACTGTGGGATATAGCAAATTTGCTGGCTGATAAATTTTGTTCATATTTCACCCCTACCAACTCCAGTTACCCCCCAGGAAATATGGTCTACCATTTCTCCCCCAACTATTTCTAAAGAACAGGTCCTCACTGCAGTCTCCAGAGCTAAAAACACTGCATCGATGGGCTCTGATAATATCCCAGCATTCCTCCTGAACAGCTTGAAAAACAACATGTCAGGCCCACTAGACTCTCTATCCAAACACAGCCTGCATACAGGCTTTGTCCCTAGGGAATGGAGGATTAAACTGGTAATTTCTCTACACAAAGAAGGACCATCAACAGACCCAGGGAACTACAAACCCATAAGTTTGACTTGTCTTATATGCAAGGCTATGGAAAGAATTATTGTGGACCTGATAGACACAGGAAACACTGGACCTGTACCACTTCATTTTTTTCAAGAGCAGGTCATGCCTACTAAACCTGGAGGACTTCTTCAAGAAGGTCACTAGAGCAGAGATGAGGGCAAAACAGTGGTTAAGTATAAGCACAAATATATAGAAGACTTTCACTGGTACAGTATGCTCTACAGTAAAATGATGAAACTTGACTGTCAGCAAGGGACTGTAAATAAAAGCATCACACAGAGGAAGCTGTTAGCATTCCTGCTGTACAACTAACCCTCCCCAAAAGGTAGTGAAATGTGAGCTCTTAAGTGAAAAGCTTATTGAATGTAAACAATAGGATCACAACTTAAGTACTTACTGAAACAATTAAACAGTTGAAAATCTGTAGTATATGGTTAGACCTCTTATAGTTCCTGTGCTTGCTTGTGTACTAGTATTATTCCAATGGTCCTGTATGCCTAGAATAGCTTAACTGGGGTAGTCTGCACTGCATAGGTGAGTGCCTTTTCAGCCTGCTCTAGTAGAGTAGGTAGTTAGGAGACATCATCCAGGAACATTCTCCAACCACATAGACACAAATTCAGGCACTCTGCACAGACACTTAGGCACGCATACAGACAGACAGACATAAATACACACATCTTGCATCTTATACACTCTGCATCCATGGTCTTCCTATTTGTAGCAGATACAGGTCCCACCAAGCAGTAGTCATCCACCATAAACACACACACACACACACACACACACACACACACACACACACACACACACACACACACACACACACACACACACACACACACACACACAGACACTTTCATGAATGCATGCACCACTACGTACTTGCCCTGAAATTTGTATAAGGTGGAAATATTATGATTCACCCTGTGCAGGTCACCTGCATTTGAAATGCATACCTGTACACTGCTAATTAATCGCATGCACTTTAAGCATTTTCTGTACTGCTGGGCAGGTAGCTTGCATAGCTCATATGACTTCTGTGTTATTCAAATTTCCTTACTGAGCTCATTAACTCATTCACTCCAGAGCAGCTCAGAAAAAGCTGCCTGCTTAATTCCACCATAGAAACAAAAGTGCAGCCTGAGCTCATTTTCAGAAAATCCATTTCTAATACCATAAAGAAAACAAATGTTCCTAACTTTTTAACTATAAGAGCTAGACTAAAACTATAAACGTGAAAGTAGTTCAGCAGACACTGACCTTTCCAACAGTGTAAATGTTGATAGTGCATATCAAAGTCATTATTAAATATTTGGCAAGGAATGTTGATATTGTGCATATTTTTTACCTTTTTGGAAAAGCAAAGCACAATATATTGCTCAATGTACCATGTAGACCCATATAATTTGTATTTCATTTGTTAGTATGAATGTCAGCTTTAAAATGATACCTTAACCATTACTGTGTGATTTTCCTTTATGGAGATATTCACAGAAATATGATTAAAATAATATTTCTCATAATTGATAAATAAACAAAGCATAATATCTCATCGCCTGTTGCAGACAGAGCCTAAATATCAGGGTAGAAGTTGTGTGTCTCAATGTCAGCTTCAAAATGATGCATCATTTGTGTGATCACCATGCTCCTTTGCAAAGATATGGGCATAATAATGAGAAGTATTGGAAATGTATAATTTCGCAAGCCGCGGTGGTGTTGTTGCCTCACAGCAAGAGGTTCTCCTGTTCGATTCTTGGCTGGAGTGCCTTCTGTGTCGTGTCTGCATGTCCTCCTCGCGATTGAGTGGCCTCCAAAAGACATGCATGAATGGGCATGCCTTCACTGAAGGCTGGGTGTCAGGCTGGCAACTTGGCACCATAAAAATCGATTGCCTATCATTAGCTGACTGGAGTTTTGCTGTGGCGACCCCTAACCGGGAAAAGCCAAAAAGACAAACAACAACATTGGAAATGTATAATTTTCATAATCGTACAAGACGAAACAAACTGTGATATCTGTACATGTGTACAGTGCACAGACACAGTTCTTTTACCATGGTGTAAGGAGTACCACTGTCTTCAAAATTAGATATTACTTGGCACACTGACATGCTCCCTTACAAAGTTATTTACCAAAATATGAAAAAAATCATAATTTCCATAACCTAATTCCGAAACAAACTTTGATATCTGCACATGTGTACAACATACAGGCACACTTCTTTTACCATGTTGGAACCAGCAATACTGTCTTCAAAATGAGTTATTACTTAGCACATTCAGATGCTCTCTTGCAAAGTTATTTACCAAAATATGAAACAAAAATCATAATTTCCATAACCTAAGTCTGAAACAAACTTTGATAGCTGTACATGTGTGCAACATATAGGGACAGTTCTGTAACCATGTTGGAAGTATCAATACTGTCTTCAAAATGAGGTATTGCATAACACATTCAGATTCTCACTTGCAAAGTTATTTACCAACATATGAAGAAAATCATAATTTCCATAACCTAAGTCCAAAACAAAATTTGCTGTTTGTACATGTGTACAACACATAGGCACAATTATTTTACCATGTTGGAACTATCAATACTATCTTCACAATGCGGTATTACTTAGCACACTCTGATGCACCCTTGCAAAGGTATTTACCAAATTATGAAAGAAATAATATTTTCCATAACCAAACTCCAATACAAATTTTGATATCTGCACATGTGTAAAACATACAGGTACAATTATTTTACCATGTTGGAACCAGCAATATTATCTTCAAAATGAGGTATTACTTAGCACATTCAGATGCACCCTTGCAAAGTTATTAACCAAAATATGAAAAACAAATCATAATTTCCATAACCCAAGTCCAAAGGGATCTGATGTGTCTGACACCTATGCTGGCTGCCCACTCAGACAGCTGATACCACTACAGTGTCATGACCTCCTTCATTGTCAGCAGTCTGCCTTACCTATGCCTTTTCTCTTTACATGTGTCCATTCAGCAATGGACCTAAGGGATCCATTTCTGTATTACTAAGCCCTTCCTGTCATCTAAACTCTACACATGCCTAATAAAAGCAGAAGAAAAAAAAGAAGTATTGCAGGATGGTTACTGACATACTTGATTGTACGTGGTAGCACTCTCCTGAAACAGTTGTTCTTTCTCAGCATCTTCACCAGCTCCTTAACACAGTTATTTGCCAAACTCAGAAAAATATATTTTACACAACACAAATCATAAGCAAATGCAAAATGTGTACCCATGCAGAACATACAGATAGTTATTTTACAATTTGAAAATGAACTGTTACTCAGCATGTGTACAAGTTCCTTAGCATGTCTTTTCCTGTGTTGTAAGTACTGATAATGGTGTTCATAAATATAACAATAGAGTTTAACTTACCATACTGGTCCTGCTTGGTCATGGGTGTTTTCCATTCTTCTCACAAGCTGCATATTACCAATCCTGCATAGCTCTCCTTACACCATTGTGGAGGTTAGATAAGAACAATGCAATGCCCGCCTCTGTTTGGTGAACGCCATCCCTTCGGAAAAGGTGAGTATCTTCTGCAGCAATGCTGTCATGGCAGATTGTACATCCACCAACCCTGTGCATCAAGCCATGCATGAACTCATTCTGTAAACATTTGGTCTTGTGCGTTGCCCGTTGACTGTTAGCTGTTTTCCATATCTGGCGAGGAATTATGTCAAACCACACAAAATGACAATGTGGCCACCACAACTGCAGGTGTTCAAAAATTGCTCTGATTTTGAAACTGTATACTTCCAAGTGGTTGACTGATGACATCATTCCCTCCAATGTGCAGCACAAGAATGTCGGGCTCAGGGTAGATGGAACACTTCTCTTCCAACAACTGCAGTACTCTGCTCCAATGCATACCTCTTTTGACAATCCAGTACACCTTCACACTAGATGTGGGGAAGCTCCGGTTGTAGTGGTTTTCGTGCTCGTGAGGCCATGTCAGTGTCAGAAGGTGGACGGACCTGCTCAAGAAAGAAAATGCAAACAGATTATTACTCATGTTTGACAGATTTATTGGAAGACTACATATATATGTATATCATGTGCATCACCTGGTTAAATTAAAATAAACATTCTCATCTGCACTGATGTTATTTCTTCTATGGTTGTATGTATATATCTGTAAGTATATACACACATAAATATACATACATAACATATAAAGTATATGGTATATGAAATATGATCCATGTAACCTCAATGGTTACATTACTGTGTATCAAACAAATTGAAAAAATGACAGAAAGAAACGGGGGGGGCTTGAAATGACACCATGTAGACTCCAAGTAGACAGAAAAATAAATGTGGCTTATGCATTCATCATTGTGATAATGACTTCTACTTATAGAGGCTTGGTGGGGGGGGGGCTTGAAATGACGCCACGTAGGCTCCAAGTAGACAAAAAAATAAATGTGGCTTATGCATTCATCATTGTGATAATGACTTCTACTTATGTCAAAACAGCAGGAATAACAGTCCTCTTCAGGAACACAGGTTCATAAAGACCCTCTTCAGAACCACAGGTCATAACTCTTTCAAAGTTTCAAGTATCCAAGTAAAACGAAACGAGACAAAGTAAATAATAATATTTTATTGTAGCGCTTTAGCCGGCATTCATATCACTGACAGATGAAGTTGAACTAGGTACCCACACTTTTTTATGACTTTTTTTTGGTTAACTTTTTTTTTTGTGTGGGTGTGGGGCTCTGTTTGTGTGTGGTGTGTGCTTTGTTATTTATTTTGCTTTATCTTTATGTGACTAACAGTGACAGCTGCTGATAGTTTTACATGAAAAGTGAGAATGACTCAGTGTTACATTGTAACTGTACTTATTATTAATGTGATAATGACCTGCATATCATTACTGCAAAGTTCTGCATGCTCAGACACAGGTGATAATTGCTGCACATAACCTGTTGAGTAGACATTCATTATATTTCCTGGTGCAGGTGTTATGTAATACAGATTCATTATTATATTACTGAGCCCTTCCTCCCACCTAAAGTCCATACATGACCAACAATGGCAGGAATATTGCCTAAAATATATGGTATCTCCATGCTGGTGGCAGTCTGCAAGTAATAACCTTCAACTCACTGAGGCAACTACTGAGAATAATCAGAAAGAGAAATAAAGTCACAAATGTGTAAAATATCCGGTTGAGTCATATTAGAATTATTCCAAAAAGTAGTAATTCATTTATCTCACCTAACCATCCCTCTGGTTACAATAAGACACAGAAGTAAAAAAGGCAGAAATATTGTCCGACATATCTGGTTGAGCAATGCCAAAAATCTGCATTCGAACATTTCTAGAGTTATTTATCAGCAGTGTTCCTGAAGACAGTATATGCATATTACAAATCACAAGTAAGTGCATATTGCAAATTGCACAGTAATGAATTATTTTCCCCAGGAAACCCATCAATTGTTTGTGTTGTGTATGCAAAAGCACCAAAATCGCACACTAAACCATTTTCACCAGTGTGCACCCCAACATATATGCGCAAGCACTTCCCTGATACACAAATCTTCATTAGTACATGCAGGCATACACATGCCACAAAATGACACATTCACCCAAGTGACCCCTTCAGGAAAATGTTGAGATAGGTACAATCACCAAACTGAAACATTTCCCCAAACGACCCCTTAGTAGCATTTCCTTGAATGTGCAGTCACCTAAAGGAGACATTCACCCAAGTGACCCCTTCAGGAAAATGTTGATGTATGAGCAACCACCAGAATTAAATATTTCCCCAAATGACCCTTCAGTAACAGTTCCTGGTATGTACAAGCACCAAAATAAAACATTCACCCAGGCAACCCCCTTCAGTAAAATGTTGATGTTTGCACAAGCGCTAGTATGAAATATTTCCACAATATTTCCATACACAACCCTTCAGTGACATTTCCCAGTATGTACAATCACCAAAATGAAGCATTCATAAAGAGGGGAAGAAAACCATACAGATTAAAACCGATGCACAAGTTATGGAAAAATTAAAAGGCAGTGATGCTGAAAAAGCCATCATGAGTGGAACAGCATTTGTTGAGATACCCAATCATCTAGCAATTAAATGTAAACTGAAAGTAGTTCAGAAAAATAACATATAGACTAGTAATGTCTTTCGTCTTTTCCCTGTTAGGAGTCGCCACAGCAGAATTCCGGACCGCTAATGATTGGCAGTGGATTTTTTACGGTGCTGAGCTGCCAGCCTGATGCCCAACCTTCAAAGAGTGATAAAATTGCAAAGAAAACAATTTAATTCAACTTACCCTAATATGAGACACAGACAAACCAATTTTAATGAAAACATTTCAAGCATGAGAAGAGATGCAGTCAATATGAAATCACAGTGTGAATGACAACGCAGAAGTGCCGTTGTTTAACCACTACTTGTAACCTTGATATAAAAACAAGTACTTTCATTCTGTAATCCTGACAGACCACAGTGTGAGTACATACATTTTGTAACTCGGACAAACCACAAAAAGTGTGCTTAATTTTTAGTGACCTAGGGATATTGGAGGCAAGACTTCAGTGTGTTGAGTCTCAAATCTTACAAACTCTACTTACAAAGGATTACCGTAAAATACATTCCTTTCTTTCAGAAAGTGATACGCTATGGACTGCGATAGTTGTGACATTAGTTCACTTACCTATTTCATAAAAAAAAAAAAAACATTTTAAATACACAGAAAGCTACCTGATTTCTCAGCCAGCCATATAATGCAGGTGAGTACAAATGCCATAAACAACGAACGAGCAGGCGAGATGTCTAAGTATATGCAAGTATGTAGTAGTCAGAGAGGTCATTTGTTACTGCTATCCATCCTAATGTGTTTGTATGTAATAAAATGCTTAAATGAACACCCAGCCTCTTCGTCTTATTCTGATGTACAAGATGAGCGACAAGAACACCTCTCCCCATCTTAAAATTCAAGACCACAAAAAGTATCTCTTACCCCTGAGCTGGAACCAAGTGTGGTTTCCTCTCATTGATGGTAAATCTCAAGAAGTCCAAAAAGGAATCAATATACTCAAGTGTTCAAAAACAAGATCTGGAAACAACATAACCTGAAGACAGTTGTCCAGGCAGGAGAAATTTTGGAGATTACCTCAACTTCAATACTGCTACTGCCAGGGCTAAACATCATGTATATCTCAGTAAATCCATAGGAAGACCAAAAGTATGAACCCTTAAATGATGTGTCCCACTTGCTGGAGATGTCTGCTGAGATTAAGCTCATTCAGGTAAGTTAGTTTGCACAGCTTCAAAATATGCACCCTACCCAAGTGTAGGTCAAATCCCTGACAGAAGTCTTCTGCATTGTATATGTAAGGATGCTTATCTCACATAGACATCCTCCACATTGTTATGTCACCTTGTGTTACAGTCACATAAAACACTTTTACTGTGCAGTCTCTCCTGTACCATATTGATATGTGATTGGTGACGGTGCTATAACTTTCTTCCATTGACATGCCCTCATCCAGTTTCTTTTTTTTTTATTTCTTCCTTAACCAGTTCTTCATCCAAAAATGTCCATGACCCTCCAGGGAAATATATTCTAAAGAAAGCTGGATACTGCAGCTTGAACCTTGCATCTGCCTCTCAACATTCCCCAGTTGCTGGGATAAACTTGATTCTCTTCTGCCTGGTATACACTGAATACAATTTTTCACACACTGCTGTCCCTAATTTTTGTAATATTTTTCCCTTATGCCACAATTGTGTTAGAAGCAACTCTTCCTGTTGATATAACTGCATCTTTACTAATATAGATCATCCTGCCAGCAAGATTTGGAGCATGCACACAATGTCCCTCTTAATTAGTAAATTCTATGTAACACCAGTCCAGTTGCTTATTTGCACGGTCATAAAATGAACACAGTGGTCCCTTTGCATTTGTCTGCTACAGCAGAAAAGCTTAGGTTTTTTCTCTGTGTGTTTTGTCTTGTAACTTAATTTTTTGAAGCAGCTCTTCATGAGAGGCATCATGCTCAGACAAATTTTTTTATTAATTTTACCCTCTGATTTTTGCACTCACCAGCACATTTGAATAGATAGTATTTATTTGTCAGGATTTTTATGTTTGCCTTAATGTATTCTATGAAAGTTTTACTTATTTTAAACACATCTGAGTATATCAGATTTATTTTCTCTCTAAAATACTGGAAGCCATCTTCTGTACCAAAAGCTGAAACCTGAAATTCTTTTGCTGAACAGCTGTAAGATTGTTCTTAGCAGAGCTGCTGCCACTGTTCTGTTTGCTTTCTTCTTACTTTCTTCCAAGTTGCTCTTTGTTGGCATCTAGGCAGCATAATTACTGGCCACTAAATAAATTTTACCCACTTGAGCTACAACTGGTTTATTATCACAGCTGCAATTTTCACACTAGGAGAGTTCTAATCAACCTGATGATCAGTGTGCAGCCATCTTGGA
The DNA here is from genome assembly GCF_019279795.1 of Protopterus annectens. NCBI lineage: Eukaryota > Metazoa > Chordata > Ceratodontiformes > Protopteridae > Protopterus > Protopterus annectens. The sequence goes on from NC_056735.1 coordinate 538,746,828, forward strand.
AGTCCCCATATACTATGCAAATGTCATGTATTACAAGTCATATATATAAATTAAAAAGAACTTGGTTGTTAAAACATACTGCACCTGGGACAAAAAGACAAATCAAATAAACAGATGAACACTGTCTATTAAAATCATCTGTTGCAGACAGTTCCAAAAAAGTTGGGAGATTACAGCCTTTAGACACAATTTCTTCCCTTACCTCTCCTACATCCACCTGCCTGATTAAATATATTCTCCCAAGCAGAAGAACCACCATATCACAACAAGTAAAGGGATTGGACAAACAGTTCCTGTAATTTTCAAGAAGATGAACAGAAGACATCACAAGAAGTAAACCCAACAAGAACCCCCAATAACACTGAAACTTGAGTCCACCGCCAAGGCCTAAGTCATTCTGAGAGCTGACACGGGTTTTATTAGTGGTCAAGGTGCTAGACATTAGCAGGAACATAGCAATAAAATATTTGTACTTCTTTGATGCATTTTTCCAAACATCATACTGAAAAGTTTTGAACACAACACATTTTGAATTTGTATGGTGGCTTCTTACTGAAAGTTTCTGTCTCACAGATACAGTTCAAAGAACACTGTCTCTTTTCTCTGGTGGTGGCATTGGTGATGGTAAACAGTCATGGTGAGCAAAGATTTTTAAAAAGGTTCATCAAAGGACATTATTTTATTTATTTATTTTTATTTTACATTTGTTGACCGGGATAGTCCGACTGGATGCATGTCCATTTTCAGCAGAGGCCCGGGGAGAAAAGCTCCAAGGGTAAGCAGACACAGATTAGAATTTACATGTGCATTCTGCCTTTCAGGAGTAGGAAGATAATCATGGCTAGCACATAATCAAAATAAGATCATCAGCTCTCTGGTATCATGGCTGTATGACCCCAATGTCACCCTGCTCCTGCCTCTTTTCACTGTAGTTGATACCAGCACTGAAAGTCTGTAGGCTGAATGCTTGAATGGGAGGTAAAAATGCAGAATTACACTAAACAGTGGGGCAGCAATGCTACACTACAGAATCACTCACAAAAACAATTCTGGAAATCAGTCAACTCCCTTCTCCATCCCGGATCACAGAACAATCCCTGCCCTGACCCTAATTCCAGAACCCTCCCTGACGACATAAGCGACCACTTATTAACCTACATTATCAGGCTCAAAACCAATCCACCCATTCAACCCATATATAGGGCAATTAGAACCAAGAAAAAATTCAACTTAAATCTATTCCTTAGTGAACTTAAGGCATGTAATTGGTTCCCCTTAAAACACCTTTCTCTTGATGAAGCTGTTGATTACTTTAATACTAATTTCCTAAACATACTCAACTGTCATGCTCCTACCCGCTCTATAAGGATAAGAACTAAATCTGCTCCATGGCTTACCAGGGAAACCAAACAAAAAACCCATCTCAGAAATAAATACTGGAATAAATCACGCTTAACTAAAAACCATACTGACATCCAAAACTACAAACAACTGGGAAATGAAACAAAAAAAGCCATAGTATTTGATAACAAAAACTATTATTTACAATTTCAGCAGACCCACCATAATAAACCTCAAAACTTCTGGTCAAGTATTAATCAATTATTACATCCAAGTCAATCTATCACACCTAACCCGCAAGGCACTGACAAAGACAATCCTAAACAAACTGCTAATGCCTTTAACACCATTTTTACCAAAGCAATTCAAACTCTTGCCTGTCAGCTCTCTCCTCAAAACATAACAACATCTAAATCTGACTCTAACCCACCTCCTCCTTTACTCTTCCAACCTGTCCCCACATCATTTATTCTCACCCTTATCCAAAAACTGAAACCATGTACTCTTTCTGCGGACCAACTACCCTCAGAATACCTACAGATAGAAGCCAAATCTATTGCTTACCCAATCTCTATCCTCATCAATAGAACCATCACTGAAGGATATATCCTCAAACTTTGAAAAGTCTCTCATATTATTCCCCTTCATAAAGGAGGAGACTCCACTGAACTCTCCAACTATCGACCCATAGCCCTACTTTCTCCTCTAAGATCATGGAAATATGTATCCATAGGCAATTGCTAGACCACCTTCTCCATAATAACCTGCTTTCCAACACCCAACATGGGTTCCGACCTTCCCATAGCACAACTACTGCCCTCCTTTCCTCTATTGACACCATCAATAACAACAGAAACCTTAACATGCTTTCTTCTGCACTATTCATAGACCTGTCCAAGGCTTTCGACATGTTAAATCACACTATACTCATAAACATTCTCAAATCTCTGTCTCTTGACCCACTAGCTATAAAATGGTTCCATTCCTATTTAAATAATAGATATCAAGCTGTACTCTGGAACAATGCTCTTTCTACCCAGCTACCTGTTAATATTGGTGTTCCTCAAGGCTCCATACTGGGCACTCTCTTGTTCTCTATATTCATCAATGACTTTCACCTAGTAGTTCCCCAATCTACATGTATCCAATATCCAGATGACTCCACACGTATATGCTCAGCCACAACTGCATCAGAACTTCACTCCATATCTCAAAACATATTCAGCTCCATAGAACTATGGTTTACAAAAAGCTGCCTCCTATTAAACCCTAAAAAAACTAAACTTCTCCTTTTTACACCTACCAGTAAATCTTCCCCAATAGACTTCACTGTATCCTGTGACGGTACACTTCTATCCCAAGATCTAACGACAAAACTACTAGGTATCACCATTGATAATAACCTAAACTTTGAAGCCCATATCAACATTATTCCAAAAACAAATAAAAAATAGGCTCTCTGTATAGGATTAAATCCTTCCTCACTCCTGAAACAAGAATAGCCATTGCCCACCCCCATTTAATCTCCACCCTTCTTTATGCCTCACCCATATTTACCAATCTGTCAAAAAATAACCTTAAGAAACTAGAAAACTTCTGTAATAGCATAGCCAGATTTGCCACAGGTAACCCATATAGAACACATCACTGTATTAATCTAAAGCATCTTGGGTGGCTTGAATTTCAGCAACAGCTAAAATATAATCAACTGGCCATCATCCACAAAATACTTTATCAGCCTACCAAAACACCCATCCTATCTAACCTTATTCACCCCTATGATAACCTTAAGTCCTTAAGATCATCACAAAAATTTCTTGTATACATCAATAATCAAATAATAGAGCTGGAGACTCTCTGTTTTCGATTTCTATTGGAAAAACCTGGAACCTACTAACCTCTGAACTTACCGCACTTCCCTCTACTACTCTGTTTAAAAATAAACTTAAGCTCTTCCTGAAAACACACTGGATGTGCCCCAGTTCTAAACCGGACTGACCAACTTATCCATTATTACCTTAATCAACCTACCTTCTCATCTCTGAAAATATTTCATCTTTACAACTTATTATGCTTCTATTCTCTCAAGCTATTTCATATTAAATACTACTATGATTCCGCTCCATCATAGTGCTAGCTATTACTGGATTCATTAAAAAGTAACACATATTATTTCTAGATTTATTACCTAACTGCTACTCCATTTCATTTTCCTTTATCTTCCTTTTTTATCTACATTTACACTATTGTTTTTCTTCTCTTTTCTTAACTAGTATTCTTTAGCAACAATTAAATATAACTTCTTATTAACTATACTAAGTTTTTTCAAATATATGTAACCTTCTTTATGTACTTTATAAATTTGCAACCTCTTATTTATTTATCTTATCTTTACAATATAATGTATTTGCATTCTAAATATGTACTTCTGTAAATGTGAATTTGATTTGCATTGTGTGGAGCTTTTCTCCCCGGGCCTCTACTGAAAATGGACATATATCCAGCTAGACTAGCCCGGTCAACAAATGTAAAATAAAATAAATAAATAAATAAATAAATAAATAAATAATCTATCTGACAGTGAACTGAGCTCCCATTTCAACACCTTCTTTACTGAATCCATAGCTAAACTAACTAAAACATTCCCAAATAAGAACCCACCTAACTCCCTCTTCACAACGCCCAACAACCCAAACAACATTCCCCTTAATTTCCATCTCAAACTGTTTCCACCAATTTTATAAAAAGCTTCTATCCAAGCTAAAGCCATGCTCTAATGCCCCTGACAACATTCCCTCCTCCTTCCTCAAACATGCAGCTGAAGGTATTGTTCTCCCAATTAGTATTCTGATTAATAGATCCTTAAATGAGTTGTATGTACTGAAACTCTGGCGTTCAGCCTACATTCTACCTCTTCACAAAGGAGGCAAAAACACCACTATTTCTAACTTCCACCCCATCGCCCTACTCTCTCCAATATCTAAAATTCTAAAAAAATGTATCCACCACCAACTTTTGCCTTATCTAATTCAGAATCACCTCCTAACACCCACCCAGCACGGCTTCCGTCCTGGCCACAGTACCATAACTGCCTTAGTATCCTTCCTAGAAACTGTCAATCAAGCACGAGACTCTGGACTCATTGTATCCACAGTACTGCAAGATCTTTCGAAAGCCTTTGACACTATCTCCCATACGCACCTTCTTCATCATCTGACTAAACTCAATCTCTCCCCTATTACTCTATCCTGGTTCTCCAGTTACCTATCTGACAGATCTCAAGCTGTCAAATGGAAGAACTCCTCCTCTTCCTTCTTGCCTACACCTACCGGCATTCCTCAGGGGTCCATCCTTGGACCCATGCTTTTCATAATCTTTATAAATAACCTTCACACCATCATCCCTGACACCATGGTCATCCAATATGCAGATGACTCTACCTTGGTCTGTTCCGCCCCCAACTTTCCTGAACTTCTGACCAAAACTCAATTAGCCTTTTCCACTACAGAGAACTGGATGCACCAAAACCACCTTTCACTCAACTCCAATAAATCTAAAATACTAATTTTCCTCCCCTCCAAGGTAACCTCCTTGGACAAAAACACTTTCAATGTTCTAAGCCAAACTAACACTGCCATTGAAGTGGTCCCCTCTGCAAAACGCCTTGGCATTACCATAGATGAAAACCTCAAATTTGATCTTCACATACAACAAAACATAAAGAAAACCCACCAAAAGCTAGGTATGCTATATAGGAACAATCATTTTCTTTCCAACTCCTCTAGGCATACCCTGGCAATCACCTACCTCCTACCTTCCCTTCTATATGGAGCCCCTCTTCTAACCAATTTGTCTGTTACCAACACCTCTAAGCTCGAAGCTTGCTATAATAAGATCTCTAAATTTGCCACCAAATCCAAAACATCAACTCACCACTGCCTCAGCCTACAATCTCTGAAATGGTTAGAACTCCCTAACCACCTAGACTATTTGGAACTAACCACCACTCACAAACTAGTATTCTCCCCTGATATATGCCCAGCCTTAAAGAATATCCTTCCCCCATACATCCCAAACAGATCACTAAGATCTGAACTCCAAAACCTAATCTCCATTCACAAACCCAAACATCCCGCTGGCCAGCTTCTACTCTCCTTCTCTCTAGGTAAAAATGGAACTCTGTGCCTCCTTCTCTTAGGACCATACCCAACACTGAATCCTTCAAGACCCAACTTTTCCTACACCTATCTTCCAAATGGAAATGCTCCTGCTTTCACCCCACATAAATTCTAGGGATTCCCCACTAAACTCTCCTTACCCCCACTCCACTATACTCTCATACTTATTCTTATTGCTCCAAAGAACCAGAACTAGCAGACTTTAATTGACTCCAAGCATGTAAATATTGTAATCATCTGAAGGAAAAATATATATATATATTTCTGTTGTTAAACTGTCTCATAATGTATATAACACTTTGCAATTCTTGAATATATGAATCCTACTCTTGTATTTCACTTTGTAACCTTTAATTGTATTTTGCAACCTTTACTGTATTGTATTGCTCATGGAGCTTTTCTCCCGGGGCCTCCACTGAAAATGGGCACTTCTTGGCCCTGTGGACTTCCCCGGTAATCAAACTGATAATAAATAAATAAAATAAATAAATAAAAAGTAAAACAGCACCACAAAATGAAATGGAGTACCACAAGTAACTCACTATGAAAATATCCATTGTAGCAAACTGCACAAATGTAATACATATGAAAATCATTTTACATTCCTTAATTTTGCAAAATTTATTACTGAACAGACATGACATTTTACCACTGAATGTTTTGAACATGCACCTCATATGCATACAAATATACACACACAAATATGTGTGTATATATATATATATATATATATATATCTATATATATATATATATATATATCTATATATATATATATATATATATATATATATATATATATATATATATATATATATATATATATATATATATATATATATATATATATATTTATATATTTTTTTACTTGTTAATTATGAAAGAAATCTAATTCATTATGAGGGCTTTACAGCCACACAGGCAAATGTATACACAGCCACTTACAGTAACCAGTTTAACCACTATGTTTTTATGGAAGGTCGTGGAAACTGCAACACACAGAGAAGATCTACAAAGAAGAAATCAATCCAGACTCCACAAAGACAATAAAAAGAAATCAGGACTGAAACTCAAAGGATCTGTGAGCAGGAAATGTTGAATGACAAGCACCAAACAAATTCAAAATATGCATGACTTTAAAGGCACTTCAGTACAGCATTTGTAAACATGCAATCAAAAATGCAGAATTATCTTTACTGCTGTGTTTATCTTCATGCCCAGTATGAAATATATTAAAAATATTTTTGCAGTCCAAAAGTCAGCATTATTTTGGACATCCACCTCCACACATGACCATTTAGAGCTATGATCCAACTCCAAGGACCCATTCATCTCTACCTTCCATAGCCCTACATGGAAAAGGGCAGCAAGTATTGGGGATAGCAACTATAAACCATTGTGAGCTAGAAATATTTCTAGCTTCTCACTCACAACCTGGGTCAGCTGACAGGCACACCAACAGAGCCTCCATGCCTAGAAACACACAGACGTACTGAAATCCAGAAGCAGTGCCTATCTTTGACCCTCCTTATTGTTGCTGCTACACTACAAGAAAGATCAATCTACCAACCTCAGGATGGGTGTAGTAGTATCAGCAGGCACTTCTACATTCATTCATACATTCATACACACACTCTTCATTCACTCCTTTACCATTCACTCTCTCATACACACACACAGGCACTTCTACATTCATACACACACACTTCAATAACTCCTTTACCATTTGCTCTCTTATACACATACGCAAGCACTTCTACATTCATACACACACTCTTCATTCACTCCTTTACCATTCACTCTCTCATACACACACGCAGGCACTTCTACATTCATACACACACACTTCAATAACTCCTTTACCATTTGCTCTCTTATACACATACGCAAGCACTTCTACATTCATACACACACTCTTCATTCACTCCTTTACCGTTCGCTCTCTCATACACACACACAGGCACTCCTACATCCACACACACACACTTCATTAACTCCTTTACCATTTGCTGTCTCATACACAAGCAGGCACTTCTACATTCATATACACACTCTTCATTCACTCATTTACCATTCGCTCTCTCAGTCACACATGCAGGCACTCCTACATTCATATACACACACTTCATTCTCTCCCCACACACTTGCAATCACTGCCCAAACAACACAAGAATCAAACCCACTACCCTTGGGCTTCAGAGATACATATTTTAGAGAAAACATTTCATTGGTGGCAAATGAAAACAGATTATTCCTTAGCTAATAAGAGTATGAATTCTTTCTGGCATTGCAGTTGTACTTGGGTCTTCGGAGATACATATGCCCCATCAAACAACTGGCAACCAAGAAGTACCCTCACCTGGCCTCCCCTCCTCTCTCTTACCCAACTACGTGAGTGCTGCTGCTGCTGCCCAACTTGCACCCAATAGCTTACTTGAAAAAATAAAGCTGTTCACAGGCCAAGCTTGCAAAATCCAAATCGGTGTGGCTCTCTAACAGCAATCCATGCCCAGGTAAAATAGAGGGATCCAGTAGTAGGTAAATCTCCAAATATCACAGAAAGAAAGGAAATACCTGCTGCCGGACCCTCTATTTATCTGGGAAAAACAAAAGAAAATTAGGTCGGGGGTGGATGTGTTATGCAAGTGGTGGATTGGATTGTAAGAATCTGATTAGATGTCACCACTTGCTTTATCGACGATTTAAAACCACATTTTCAAGTATAAGTGTAATGTGAGCAGCATGTAAAACATGCTGAATCATTACTTTATTTGGAAAATTACAAGTTAACTTACGATTTCAGCGTGTTTTGCATGAAGCTCAATTACAAGTCTGCATTAAAGTTTCTCTCGCCTGTTGAAGGCACTTGGGGGTAAAAGCTTGCAATTCCAATCTTCTCATGGCGCAGTCGGTGTTAAGCCCAGAGGTGGCATGAGAAGGTACTCGGGGTTAATGAGTTAACATAGACCTCCATTTTACTACTGTACCTTAATGTGGCATACATGTTCTCACTTCTCAGTAGTACAGACTAGGCAGAAACTTATCTGTAAACTGGAACAAGCTTGTCTAATAGACAAGGATACTAGCTTGGTTTAGCATACTAAGCAACTTGTGTAAGAATATCAGCCTATGTTTTAATACAATAATATAATATAAGAATGTATTATAATATAATATATATTAATGATATATATTAATATTAATTTAATAATATATTGCTAGTTGTTGTTGTGTCTTTCGGCTTTTCCTGGTTAGGGGTTGCTACAGCAGAACTCCGGTCTGCTAATGATTGACAGTAGATTTTTACGTGCCGAGTTGGCGGCCCTAATATATTGCTAGTAATAATAATAATATATTAATATATATTAATAATACATAACATAATATGTTATAAGCTTATGTTATAATGTGACTGAATAACTGGAATAAGGAAATGGAAGAATTAAATCACTTTTGTTATTGGATAGAAAAAATGTAAGTATAATGGTTATATAAAGTATAAAAGTGAAACCTGGGATTTGAGTTGTGCTCCAAAAACTCCTTTTAAATCTAAGTAAGAATTCTATTCTAATCTGATTAATTTGTCATCATATGATGTAGTAAATGAATGTAATAGAAGACATGAACAGAGGGAAATTATGATGTCTTTTGTTCTTAGAAGATATGACCATTGATTTTTAATGTTCTGCTGGGTAAGCATGAACAATTGTTAAAAACAATGAATTCTGCTTTTTACAGAATCTGAAGTATTCACTTGTACTTTATTCCAGTTAAGATGTTCATAGGTTCATAGGTAGGTACTAAGCTATTGGCCCAATGGCCTAAAGTAAGCCTAGCCAACAAAGTTCCCTGGCTTACACCAACCCAAGAAAGTTAATTTACAGTGCCCCCTGTAGAGGGGAACAATGTCATTTGTGAATTGGAGTGCAATCATGATAAAATTTGACTGAATGCCTATAAATGACTGCCACAATTGTATAAGTTGTTTTGGAATAAAAAAAAACAAATAATTCCCACCACCTCTTTGAAGTAGCAATAAATAAATGCATATCTATATCTATATATCCATATATCCATATATATATATATATATATATATATATATATATATATATATATATAGGGTTCCTATTATATAATCGAAGAAGCAATCCTTCAAATGCATCTTGATCGAACTTGAAAGCATGAAACAGCAACATAGTGAAACGGCATATAAGCGATTTCTTTCCCTGGGAAAGAAACTGCTTGTCCACCTCTGTTACTTTGCCATTTTCCTCACTGTAGTGTGATATCGGAGTTGAAATGACTTGGAATATTTAAGTAGGAGAGTGTGAGGAGTGAAGCCCCACACTTTATGTAATGTTTTGAAGTTTTTTTTTTTTTTTTTTTTTTTTTGTGGAACAGCAAATTTTTTTGGGGAAAAAAATTGCTGTTCCAAGTGCTTGGGATTGTAAGCTTTTGCTTATATGGGGTCGATAAATCAGCGTTCGCTAATTTAATATAGACCCTATATATATATATATATATATATATATATATATATATATATATATACACACACACACACACACACACACACACACACACACACACACACACATACACACACTCACACACACTCACACATGCAGGAATACAAAATATGTAGTGGTTATTATCATAATGAAGAAACAAATATACTCTATACCAGGAAAACAAACACACAGAAAGACAACTCAGACCAATTTATTTTCAGAGTTTGAGAAAAAGAAAATAGCTGACTTTGTGTTCCATTTAAAATGCATAATCCATAAGCATGTTAAATACTTTAAGACAAAGCAACACAAGCAAACTACAACTATAAAGAGGATAAACTTTTTTTATGAAGACATAATCTGTTTAGATCTAAGAATAAAGCTTTTGTCATTCATTACAGCAGTGTAAATGCAACAATAACCATGTAAGGCTCACATAACTTTACACAAGTAAATTGTTATTTAAATGCATTACTAGCCATTTATTCCATTATATCACATTCACTTCTCAAGCAAGAACTGCAGTCATAAAAAAGTTTAATTGATTCAGTGATAAAACCACTGAGAAAAAAAATAGCTCTATTTATCTATGTTCATGGACTTTCTTTGCATACTGATATGTTTTCTACTCTACAGAAGTCTTTATTCTTAATAAAAAAAAAGATGTAATTGCTGGGTGACTTGCATAAAACTCTACTCACATGATTTCATGGAATGACTTTCATGCAGTCAGTAAGGCTACAATTACAATCATGAAGGTAAATATTTTACAGAAACAAATTAATATTACATAACCCATCTTATAATTGGAAACTAATGTATTATCACCAATAAGAATCATTCTGCCTATGTTGGATGAAATACCACAACATATAGACAAAATTTGCATACACATGTACACAAGTATATTTTAATATCATATAGTAAGTGATGATATATGGCAATAATTGAGTCTCTAATTTATTAATTAGCATTTGCAGTAATTTGCCTACAATGTCTACCGTCATCAATGCTGTTCAGAATTAAATGGGGCTTAGTGCCTGCAGCATAGATGGGCAGCATGGATAAAAAGATTTGATGTGGTATGGGGCAGAGTTGAGGGCACTGTTAGCATAGAGTGCCAAATATGCCTTAAAGAACACTGCAGAGCAAAATTTGACACATCCATAACATTGTGTTTATCTTGAACTTTTCTAAGGGACCATAGTGTGTGTGTGCAGAGGGCCATTGATTTCTACTGGCCTCTGAGTGGGTAGTGTGTATGGGACGTCTGGTTGCAGTTTTAGTGAAAAACTCTCCATGGTCTTTGTGCAGATTTTCTGTCTAATGTGTCCCACTGCTGTAGGTCCTATCCTGTGTATCTACCAAGAAAAGGCTATCGCGGTTGCCCTGAACACAGCAGCATCTGGATTAATACTACTTCTCAGGAAGCAGCTTGGGAGTTATTCTACTGTTTTGATTCTGTTGAGACAAGGAGCTAAGGATCATTGAATCCTAGCAGCATGCAGCTGTGTTTAGACTAGCGCAAACAGTAACTGATTCCAATCCTCATAGCAAAACTCTCCTTTCAGCCTACATAAATAAGCACCTGATTTCTAAATTACAACCATTTATGTAGCTAACATGGTTGAAATGGGCATCCTGGGACAATGTAGCAATTTTCTCATGTTTACTGATGCCCATCTACTACTTAAATGAACTTATACAGTGTGTGTGAGAGATGCAGTTATTTAATAGGTTCATAGGTTCATAGGTACTAGGCTATCTGCCCGAGGGCATTTTTAAGCCTAGCCAGAGTGTGTCGTCTTTCGCCGCCCCATTGATTAATTAACTGAGCCTCTGTCAAGCAGAACCAATGAAGTGCTCCCAAGGGTGTATTTCTGTTACCCATCCACTCGTCAAGGCTTCTCTTGAAGAGTGTTAGTGAGGGGCTCTGCCTAATGTAGTTAGGAATTTTGTTCCAAAGCATGGGGAGTCTCTGTGACAGGAATCTATCCCTCCAGCATGTTCTATTTATTGTTGTGGTGAAGTTTAGCTCACCAGAGCGCATGGCTCACAGTGACTTGGATTTCTTTAGGTGGAGCATGTCCATCAATTCTGAGTTGAACATGGCTTTTTAAGTCAGGCAGAGATCACCTCTGAGTAAGCGATATGCCACTGAGTACAGCTGGAGTTTTTTCAGTCGGGCTGCATAGGACATATGTTTGAGGCCAGTAATCCTCTTGGTGAGGTGCTTTTGTGGTCTTTTCAGCTGTTGGAAGTGTCTTGTGAGGTACATCCCAAATGGGGCATTGAACTCTATGATGGGTCTGATGAGTGACGAGTAGAGGGGCACTATATCCTCTTTATTTCTAGATGTGAACCCCTTAGTAATTAGATGGGCCACATAGAAGAATTTCCTAACTACTTTGGCAATATGATTGTCAAAGGAGAGATTACTATCTACCTGGGTCCCCAGATCTCTTATTACCTCTTCTGTATTAAGGGGGCTGCCGCCTATGTGGTAATTCGTGGGTGTTTTGTTTTTCCCAAATGGGATAACTATGCATTTTTTGTCATTTAGCTTGAGGCCATGACTTTGACACTAGGTGCCTGGATCAGTAAGGCCTTGTTGAAGGATGTCCGTGTCAGCCGGAGAGTTAATTATGGCTCCCCGTTTGCAGTCATCAGCGTACTTGGTTAGCCATAGTCCTCCTGTGTTTGCCTGTACTTCTAAGAAATATATGCCAAACAGTAGGAGTCCCAGAACCGAGCATAGCAGGACACCACTTGTGACTGGCTTAGAGTCGGACCTGGAGCCTGCTATTCTTATCGTGTGAGTTCTGTCTGTAAGCCAGTTGACAACCCATCTTGTGATGTAGGGGTTTATGTTCAGGCTGGTGAGTTTTTCTATAATATCCGAGTGAGGAATAGTGTCGAACGCCTTGGCAAGATCAAGGTAGGCTGTGTGAACCACCTTTCCCTCATCTATGGCCTTGGTGACTGTCTCGAAGAAGTTAACCAGATTTAGTAGGCATGATCTGCCCTTAACAAAGCCGAACTGGGTTGGGTCAAGTGTTTGGAAGTTCCCAAAGTCTTTGATAATGAGTTCCATGATGATGTGCTCCATAGCCTTGCAGACCAGGCTAGTCAGGCTTATGGGGTGATAGTTACCAGGGTCAGTTGTGGCCCCTCCTTTGTGAAGCAGAATAACCATTGCTGTGCGCCATTCTATGGGCATGTAGCCTGTGGAGAGACTGTGTTTGAACAGTGTGTTTAGGTGGGGGATTAGTTCATTCTGTAGTCCGTGCAAGACGCAGCCTGAGACATCATCTGGCCCCATTGATGCTGTGTTTTTGGCTTTTGAAAGGGCTGTTTTCACTTGTGTTTCTGTGATTTCTGGGACATTACACTTTTCGGGTATTGTTGTGGGCCCTTTTAAAGGTGGGAGGGAGGTGAAGTTTGCACTGAATCTATCTGCCAGGATTTTGGCAATATTAGTAGGTTCAGTATATTTTGTGCTATTTTGCACTAATTCTGAGCATATCTGCAAGTTGCCACTTAGATTCTTGACAAAGCTAAAGAAAGCTTTGTGGTTATCTTTCAAATCCTTGGCTATTTTTCTTTCGAAGTTAGCCTTGGATGATTTTATGAGAGACCTTAGTTTCTTACTGATACTGATCAGGGATGTCTTTCCTTCTTAGGATTTGCTTTTTTTCTGAACTAGATTCCTCCTTCTGTTGTATAACCTGTTTATGGCAGGGGTCCACCAGACTGCTTTCCTTCTCTTAGGGGAGTGAGTCGTGGTCTTGCTAGGGATGGCATGATCCATACTTCCTTGTAGGTGCTCATAGAGTGCAATTGTAAAGGATTTGGCATCTTGGGCAGTGTTATCCTTTAGCTTGGGGGCTGTGAAACTTACCACCTCTGCCTTAAGTAAGATGAAGTTTGTTTTAGAAAAGTTTTTCACTGTAGTTTCCTTGGTTGGGGGTGGTGGTGGGGTGTGGACATCCAGGGTGATTAGTTTCTGGTCTGATCTAATCAATGACGGGTTGACCTCCGGTACGGAACACCTGTCACCCATGTTGGTTATGACCAGGTCCAATATGTTGTGGCCTCTGGTAGGGAAGTTTACCAGCTGATCCAGGGTATTTGAGTTAATAAATTTCAAGAAGTGCTGAGCCTGGGAGTTTGTACTCAAGTAGTTTTCCCAGTTAATGGTAGGGTAATTGAAATCACCCAATATCAAGGTGTTCAGTAGGACCTTCATGTTTTCCAGTGTCTCCAGAAAGGTGGAGTGGTGGTCCTGGGTCATGGAGGGTGATCTGTAGTAGGCCACAATTTGCATTGCAGATTTGCCCGATGTTAGTTGCACATGGACGATCACAGAAGTATCATGCTGCATCACTAACCTGGAGGTGTGAGTATCCTTGATGAATATGGATACACCCCCTCCTTTTGTGTTTCGGTCTGTGTTCTGTGGCTGAAATGTGTGGTATGAGTTGTAGCCAGTAGTGCTGGAGTGCTCTCTGGAGCTTTGAACCAGGTTTCAGTTACTGTACAAATGTCGACGCTCTCCATACTTAGGAGTGCTTCAAGCACATGCATTTTGAGATTTAAACTCCTGGCATTGAGTAGCATAACCCTCATTTTTTTACTTGTGCTGTTTACGGTGGTGGGTTTGAATTTTGAGCCTTGCCTAAAAAAGGCACTATGGGGGCAGCAAGAGCCTTGGCCAGTATTTGAAAGCCAAGGGGTGACAGGTGCAACCCATCTTTTGCGAAGCAACGTGGCTTGTCGAGCATGTCATCACAGGCTGACAGACACTGGATCCCCTTTAAATTACACCAGAAGCTTAGCCAATTGATGAAATTGATCATTTTTTTCTTTATACTGAGGTATCATTCTTGGCGAGGGCAGGATGCTACTCAGGGACAGGGTCATACCTGCCTGGGCTACATGATCAAAGAGCTCTTCCATGTCTCTTTTCATGTAGTCCAGGGAGGTACATTTCAGGTCATTCACTCCAACATGAACAATGACAGAGTCATATTTGTATTTGTTCTGGAGTGACCTGAGTGCTTGTGTTATGTGGCAGATTCTGGCTCCCGATAGGCAGCTAACAGTAATCTTCTCCTTGTCCAGCCTAGTGAGTGGGGCATCAGTGTGCCTGACTATTGAGTCACCTATTACTAGTGTGTTAGGTATGTTATTTCGCCTTAAGGGCTGTGATTGTGCAACACATTGATTTTGTGTTTTATGTGTTGTCTGGTTTGTGACGGGAGGTGCAGGTTTTGTGGGTATCTGCTTTGGAGCTCTCTGATGCTTTTGCAGGTTTTTATTTAGAGCCTCCGAGTATGATTTTGTGCATTTATGTGTATTTTTTGCCAGTGCTCGTTTAGTAGGCTATGTGAGGCTGGAGGTGTGGTGCAAGTGTTAACCTTCTCCTCATGACTGTCTGTTCCAGTCTTGGGTGGAGAGACCTTAGCCTCCAGTTTGGCTGTATAATTGCATCTCTTGCATATGTTAGTGCTTTTTGGTAGGAGGAGAGGGCTGTCTGTGTACATGAGGCAGTTGTAACATTGCCTCAGGATACCCAGATTCACCAGCTGGACTGGAGAGTACACCTGAAGTTGTCCTTTGGTCATGACTGAATAGCAGGGTGAGCTGCTTAGTCATTTGGTTGGCGAGGGGTGGATAAAGAGCCTTGCCCTGCTGAACAGTCAAGTGTCGGGGTGTATTAGTGCTTGCTATTAGGTCTGAGCAAGTGCTGGACTGTAGGATGCTTTTTGAGTGCTTAAGTTGAGAGTTAGACTAGTTTCAAGTGAAAAACTGAAGAGGAGACTTAGTGGAATAATTTAACCCTAGCTAACCAGTGCTGCCTGGTGCACAAAACTGTGCAAACGTGGTTTTTAAATTACTAACTTCTGGACTGGAACCACTCCTCCAGGGACAGATGGCTGCTCAAAGTTCCCCTCTCTCACAGGTGAACAGAGAAACTTCCCTCTCTCCAAGTAAGGTATGGGCAACTCAGAGACTTGTAACACAGCCCTGAATTCAGCACTAGCCTGAAAACTGAACTATATTTGCTTAGAAAGGCGGGAAACAAGAATTTTATTTATTTATTTTTTTAAAAGATAAGGCAAAAACAGTAAAAAGTACACTTAAAACAGCTTTAAATGACTACAAGCGATCAGTAAAGTCTATCACACTTTAGTGTGTAGTCTACAACAGTTAAACAATTTATTTAAACAAAAAAAACGTTTTAAAAGTGCAGGCAGTCAAATAAGTACAATATGTGAAATAAAACAAGCTTCTAAATCACAATAAGTGCTGGAAAAAAATCAGTATTTAGGCGGAGAACAGTTAAGTACAGCAAAAACTACAGAAAACTGATACTCAATCACTCCAAAGTCTCTCTTTTAAGCTAGAAGGCTTGTATCAGTTTAAGGTTTTCTAGTGCTTTCCAGTAGGTTAGTTACAGGAAAGATGGGAAACAAGTGCAGATGTGGTCTTTTAAACCAGAAAGTTGAAAGAGATGGACAACTTTCCGATTGATCAATAAACTACAATTCCTGGGCCAAGAACCACTCCTCTTGTGGTAGGCAGGCTGCCTAGTAGTTACCACTCCCACTGATAAGCTAGAAGGCTGCACTCCAACACAAAGGCTTGGGGGACTCAGAAGCTTACAAACAGTCCTGGATACAGCAAATCTGTACCTGGACTAGACTAGTTACGGGAAAGGTGGGGATCAAGCGCAAACACGGGCTTTAAAACCAGAAAGTTGAGAGAGATGGAAAAAACTGCCCAAACGGCCAATAAACTATAATTTCTGGGCCAGAACCACTCCTAATACTGTTAGAAGCAAAACCTTTGCATGAAGACACTGGAAATGACAAGCAGGTTGTTGGTACCACACAACACCACACTAAACCTATCACATACAGATCAGACAAAACATATAGACATATGCTGACTGTTAAAAGTAACTTACCTAATCCACAAAGGCCTCCTAAATGCAAGATAAAAAATATGCACACTGAGCAAGCTCACAAACAACAACACAACACAACACAAGCAGCATACATCTTGAAACACACAGGGACAGAAAGAGTCACAGTGTCTGAATTCAGAAGCCCATTAGTCAAGCCTCCACACAATTAAACATCTTAGTTAATGGTGACTCCATTGTGAAACACACCAATATACCACTCACCAGGCTGCACAAGGACAGGGTCACAATCAGTTCCCTGTGTGATACCAGGATTTGCCACAACATGCAAGTACTCAGGTTCTTGCACCATGAGTACACATATGGCATAGTTAATGTATATGCGAGTGTAAATGACTTGAGATGTACCTCCCTCCACTAAATGACGAGAAACATGATGGGAATCTCAGAATATGTGTCTGAGGTAGGTATGAACCTAACCATGAGCAGCATTATACCATCACCATGCATGATGCCACAATATGGACACAAAATTATTGAAATTAATAATTGGTTCAGCTTTTGTTGATATAAAAAGGTGGTCCAACATATATTAACTTGGGAGGAGACAGTAGAAAGTCCTAACTGCTTTGCCAGTAATGATCCATACATACTCCCAAGTCATTCATATAGTGGCCAAAAACTTCTAAAGTCTTGCAAATACTGGGTAAAACTTTGCCCACCTCCATAGAGTTTTCTTGGGCAACATCCATCCTCAAAAGCTTTCATAATAACAAACACAGAAGCTGCATAACATAAAGATATTGTTGTGCAACACCTGAAAAATCCACTTCCTGGATGCACTCTTTACCCTGAAAAATATTGATGGAGACTATGTTCATGACCATTGAGGGCACCCCATCAGTGCAAGTTTTAAATGGCTACCATACATTCAGACCCATGACAATAACACTCACCATAATACTAAAGTCAAAAACATCCTCTTAACACCTTAGTATTCAGTATGTCATGACTGCTCTACTGAAACTGAGTAATGATCTGGCTAAATTAAACATTCCTTTCTAACTCGATGACCTGACTGCTCAAGTGGAATCCTTTACTGCCAAATTCAGTGTACATGTGAATAGTTGCACAAATGTATCTCTCCCCCTCCAAAGTAAATGCAATGCCAGATTAAAAAAAAAATAAACCACTATATTGGAACCCAAATAAATACAGGATGTATAATACAAGAAAACAGAAACTCATTGCTTATAAAAAAATTAATTTGGTTCTCAAGATGCAAAAAAGGACCCTGATTAAATCAGACAAAGCCATATATAGGATGAAATTACCACCCAGGCAGAGGTCACCCAAAAGGGCTCATTTAACTATGCTAGACATCTTAAGAGACACTGAACCACTAATGTGCAGAGCTAATAGTAAATGACATTACATACTTGGAAACAGAGAACATAGTCAGTCTTGTTGTAGATAAAATTTGCTTTAACTTCACCCCCACATTCCCAGATCTCATATCCATAGATATACCTCCCAGAGTCCCATGAACAAGTCATCAGGGAAGTATCCAAGGCCATGAACACTATTTTTTTGGGGGGCATATGGCATAGCAGTCTTCTTACTGGACAGCCTGAAACAGGCCCTGTTATAACCCCTACAGAGACTATTTAATGTCAGCCTCTGTGCACACTTTGTACCAGATGAGTTGTGGACAGCAACTTAGATTCCATTGCACAGAAGTAGAGAATTTATGAACCACAAAGATACAGACCTTAGGTTTTATCAGCTACATCTGTAATGCTATGGAAAGTATTATTATGAGATTAATAAATAAGGACATAGGCAACTCACAATCCTCCGAGCAAAGCTAGTTCTGATTTGTTAATGGCAGATCCTGTCTAATTAACCTGAACAACTTCCTTGAGAAGGTTACTGAACCAATGGATGAGTTCAAACCAGTATACACTGCATATCTAGACTTTGCAAAATCATTTGACACCATCCCACATTCAGGTATCATAGATAAACTATCCCAGCTAAATGTTAATCACTACATAACTCAATGGATAGCAAATTGTCTAAGAAAAAGAACTCAGGAAATTATGGTGAGCTATTCTACCTCCTTCAAAAGGCCTGTGACTAGTGGTGTACCCCAAGGTTCTGCCTGCATCCCACTCCTCTTTGGCATTTACTTCTAAAAGGACAAAGCTACTACTAAGTAGTAATAGCTGACCAAGGTTACAGAAGACTGTAAAATTAATGCCATCATAAACTGCACCCCAAAGAACAAGACCATCCAAGAGGGCCTTTTCCAAACCAATAACTGGTGTCAAAACCATGGACTAAAACTAAATGATAAGAAAAGTATTAATAGTAATCTGCAGCAAACAAGAAGTTCTTTGTAACTACCACACTGACAGCACTCACCTGAAAACTGATCCAGTAATTGGAGCCCTGTCAACATATGTAGACAACAAACTGTGCTTCAATCACCACATATCCACTATCATAAGAAAGTGCTTTATTTCATTATATATCTTATTACTAAAGGTATGATGTCCATTTCCAGGGATGTGATTGTTCTTCTTTATTCTGCATTCATCAGGCTAATCATTGAATATAATCTCCCCTTCAGTATGCACCTGTCCAAAAATCTTATACAACCTGAACTGCCACAATGCTTTCTTACTAACAAAATCAAGTGCCTAAGTCATAAAGACTATATGGACTATCTCAATGCCTTGTCCTTCTTCTCAGTATATTATAGACTGCTGAGCAGCAATCTGTGCTTCATGTAGAGAACTTCAAGAGACCCTATACTGTCTGATCAACTGCATATCTGCAAGTCCATTGGGGGCATAAACACCTGCTCAAGAGATCTAAACCTCTTTTGCAGCATCGATACAAGATGGAGAGATAGATATGTATCAAAGCAGAATACCACTCTTACACTATTCAAATGTAATCAAGATGGATGGATGGATGGATGGATGGATGGATGGATGGATGGATGGGTAACCACAAATTCACCCCTGGTTTAGCAACAATGTCCCTCATGGATAGGAGCAACATGTAAGTGTTCTGCCTATATTTGAGTTATTCATGCTTAAAATATAAGGTCTAAAAATCTTCATAGGCATGTGTGGTTAGGCTTCTAAATATCCTCCCAGCGCAATAACCTAGTAAGTACCTATGAACTTTTAATTATTTTATTTAAGACTCTGGAAAATGGCAGACTTTTACAACTTCCAAAACATATGCCCAGACATTCCTTGACTTTCTGATGTCAGCTCCCTATAATTTCACCCACCTCTGTCAGAAACATTAACCTCCTCATGCCTGTTCTTACAAGCTGCTCCCTCCTACTGTTCCACCCTATTTCTCTATACCTTCATGTTGCAAACTGATGGGCTAAATGTTAACTTCACTCTCAGTACATGCTTCCCCTCCATAAACACCCTACAGAGTTTTGGAATTTTTCCAAAGGCAACAAATTACTACTTATAGATACTCTGGACAACAACAACTGGCATATTCTTCTGAAAAAATAGATTGTGTCACCACCCTTCATTCAGCATATGTCACATCATTCTACTGCCTTGTGAATAGACATATGGAAGAAGCTGCTCCTTTCCATCACACAAACAGTAACTGATTAAAAAGCAGTCCAGTGTTTGAAAAACACTTTTTACAAAATAGGCCCATAAAGTGGAACACCCATATATTTCAGTTATGTTTAAAAAAAAGGTCTGTCTCTCATACGATAAAAGTGGTTTAAAAGTATTATCACTAAATAATCCCAATATTAAAGACAACAACAAGATCTTCTCCGGGTACATTGGGAAATGTACAAGTAACACCCAGTTCTGCACTGAATGTGACTTAGTGGTGTATTACTCTCTGACCCAGAAATTATAGGTAATGTCCTTGCTGATAAATTTATCTTCAAGTTGTCACACACACCCATATCTCCCACAATTTCCACTGTGATGTGACTACTAGTTGTTACCATTTATTAAGTCATTTCTGTTATTTTCAGTACTGAAAGCACAACCTTCTTGGGTCCCAACATTGTTTCAGTCTGTCTGTTTGAAGATATTAGCAAAAAAATAAAAAAATAAAAAATAAAACATATAAATCTTTCTTTAATCTTTTTAACATATTCATAGGCTACATACCTGTAAATTGGAGAAAAACCCAAGTTGTCTCCTTCCACAAGGGCAACCTTTCAAAAGACTTCAGTCTAACAAGGATTGTCTATAATGCTATAGAATACATTGCCTCTGAATGTATTCTATTAAATACATTATCACTGAATTAATTAGCAATAACATAGGTGAAATGTAGACCCTTGACTACAATCCATTTAGATTTGTTAGAGGTAGGTCATCCCAATTCAATATCACTGACTTTTTTTGAGAAGGTCAAAGAAGCTTTAGATAAGGATGAAATTGTCCATCGTTCCTACCTTGCTATCGCCAAAGCCTTTAACTCCATTTCCTATGAAACCATCATAAGTAAACACTCTAGTCGTCTTGTTATCCAATACAATGTCTAATGGGAAGCTAATTGGCTTGTGGAAAAAAAGTCATGTAGCCTAAGCAGGAAGTATCCAATCTAGGCTCACAAACTGTAGTAGTGATGTGACGTTTTGTTTGCCATTTACTTCTTAGAGGTAAAACTGGGCAGCCACGGTTTAATGGTAAACAGTTTTAGTCATTCCATGGTGCTGAAATTCTCCAACATACCCTACATTAGAATTAGAACTGTCATGCTAATCATAGGCTTATCCTAATTGCATAGAAGTACAACACAGTTAACTTTGACAATTACTATATGCTTTCTTCTTATCATATTGGTAATATTCTTCTTAAAGTGGATCCCACTATTAGAGCCTAAAGCGCAATTCATACTGGCAATAAGCTGTCTTTCAAACAACATGCTTCATTTTGCTTAGAAAACCCTTCTGTCTTGCAAAGCTTGTCTGTTGTGGCATGCCTAACATGTCCTGAGATATCTTTGTCCCACATTAAGTCAATTTTCTTTGGAATATATCTCTCTAAGCACCTTATACTACTTGAAAATTCCCAAGGATTTCCTAAGTAGAAAAATCTCTAGTTTGTGCTACTTAAGCTACCCTTACAGACTAGAATATATAGCCCCCTACTTAGTCTCTTACAGTTTCCTTACATACATTCTTTGTTTAGCATTTATTTTTATGAAAAATCCCTTAAGTTTGTGAACAAATTCATCATCACAGGTCAAGCAGCTCCAATAACACACACTTCAAGAATGTGATACTCAGGGGGCAGAGCCAGGATTTCTGGATGAATGCAGCATAATTTAGAGCTCTGTAAAATCAGATATTTAGACAGGAATGTAATCAAAAACAATTATTAATGCTTATACAAATTATTAATAATACTTCAAGCTTTAAATGTACAACCTTTGGAGAATTTGCATAAAGAAATTCCTGTCATATTATTTGAGACAATTTCATTACAAAATAAGCAGCACCAAACACTCTCAAAATGACTCTGCACTGAAGGAGATACAACTAGCAATTTTAACCCTACAGACATTATATTTAAAAATAGATACCTTTCAAAAAATGAAGAAAGCCTTTGACAGAAAAGTGAGAAACAAACTAAAGTCTTCAAGGAACTGTTACAGCAGCAACAAAATAACATTTCTGAAATAGAGACTGAATTAACTGATATCGATGGGAGACATAAGGAAGAAGAATGGCATACTGACTTCTTACTCAAACAAAATGTTTGACTACAAAATAAGCTTGATGATCTTCAGAACTAGGAAAGAAGATGCAACTTGCTAATTTTTGGTCTCCCTGAAAAAGCAGAAGGAAATGACATTACAACTTCCTTGAATTTATTTTATGTATTTATTATTTAACATTTTTTGACTGGGAAAGTCCAAATAGAACAGAGTCTATTTTCATCTGATGCCCAGAGAAAAATGCTCCAGATGTATGTCTTTGGAAAGTGGGAGGAAACCGGAGTACTCGGAGGAAATCCACACAAATGCAGGGAGGGCATGCTGACTGCACAGAAAGCACCACAGCAAAAAATCAAACCAGAGAACATCTTGCTGTGAAGTAACTATGTTAACTGCTGCACCCCTGCACCACCCTTCCTGGATCCTTAATATTCTGGACTTGTGGGAAGGGTTTTCTTATGGGATAGAGAGAGCCCACAGAGCACTAGATAAGCCAGCTTCAATTTCTTCTTCTTCTACACCAAGATCTATAGTCATAACATTTTTATCTTACATGGAGAAAGATCTTGTATTAAAAACTGCATGGAGAAAAGCCCCTTTAAAATACAATCAAAGTTACATTAGATTTACCAATGATTACTCCACAAAGGTATTAAATATGAGGAAAAATGCTGGCCATTTATTAAACCCTTAAGCAAAACAACATCAAGGCACAGATCTTGTATCCTGCAATAATAAAAATGCATCTATCTAATGGAGCAAAGACATTTAACAACCTACAAGTGCCTGCTTTCATAAAAAAATAATAACTTAGTCACTATCCCTATAGACACAAAAGTCTCCTACCTCACTTAAGAGGACATCTGGAAAAAAAAAAACACTTGGACAGATAAAAAAAAAAGAAACAAAATACTGACACTATATCTACAACCAACAACAAATCTCTCAAAGTTTCTACTGAAAGGTAAAAAAAAATATATATATATATATATATATATATATATATATATATATAAAAACTTGTATCCATTTTATTCTCAAAACTAGTCTTCAAAACTGTCATGGTGTTACATTTTTTCTGCAAGTTTTCCTAATACAGACACTAGTTGCCTTTAACATTCATTAACATTACTATGATACTGTTGGACTATTAATAATACTATAGAAACAATAATTAGTTTGATGCATCACTAGTGATCTTGATTTATGTTTGCTTTATATTGTACAAAACGAGTGTCTGATATTTCTGCTGCACAGCAGTTATTCTCCCTTACTTGATTGTTTTAATTAGTTATCTACAATACAGTTTATTGCTTTTTCTTTAAGCTGGTCTGTTATAATGTTAATACTATCTCATATAGTCATACTTTAGCTTATATGTGATTTTTCAAGTAAAAACGAGGTGACTACAGATATTCATTGCCTTTAGTGTGTTTTACAATTTAATAATACTTAAAACAGCTGCAAACTTTCAGTTATTTTAAGCCATGCAATGTCCACTATGTTGGTTCTGAATTTCACTAGCTGTTTTTTTTTTTTTTTTTGCTGTAACACACTGAAGGCAAGAGAAACCTTTTCAAAAAGGTAGCACTCCTGCTCTGTATATCCTGTTTCTGGTCATAATTGCCTGAAAATACAGTAATTACCAAGGCCAGTCTTCATTAAATTAAAAAATTTTATAACTAGGCATTATACATATTATGCTAATCCCTATATATAACACAAGAACAGGTTTAAACTTTCTTTTCCAGGTCGCTTGTTTAATGAAAAGAAAAAAAAAAGAAACAATTAAGTCATATATTATCTCTTCTTAAACTGACACTAGCTACATTCAAAGTTTTAACCCTGTTTACTATTATAGCAAGGTTCTACTCTGTTAATTATCTTTTAACTAGTTATTTTCTATTAATTGCATACTTTTATTGCTTTATAACCACAAGAAGCTGTGATTTATAAACATAATAAGCTCTTAGAGTAAGTAACAGTGCAGCAACTTTAATAGCATATATGACATTATTTATAATATACTCCATTTAGTGTAATCTCAGTATTACAATGTATAGACAAACTGAACTTAAGTTGATGCAAAGGGGTTTCTTTCCTTTTTTATATACACAATTATTCAGTATTCCTATAACTTTAGTAAATAGCTAACATATATATTTGAACTATATAGCATTTCTAAATTCAAAAGTTTTGATAACTTTCTACAGTAACTGCATCACAAAATACAAGTGTGGCTGTGCAGGATGATTTATTTAAAATCTATTACAGCTTTTCTTTTTCCTTTATAGGAAAAAAAAGTAAAGCATATCTCATATAGGTTACAGTTATGTGAAGAGATGATTTTTATTTGTTATTTGAGGTTTTATCTTTAGAAATGTGTATATAATGTCACTGTTTTTTGTTTACTTTAGTCAAAGCTGCTGAGTTAGTTTTATTTCAGCTTTACATGTCTCATTCATAGTGCTGATAAGAGCTGCTGGGTATGGCTATGAAAGTTAAGGAATTCAGTCTGAATGATCCTAGTTCATGTTTCAGAGTGGGAATTTTAATAATTCCATGCTTTTTTTTGAGTAATACTGTTTTATATAATAATTAATTTTATACTATCTTTTATGTTGCTTTTTTATATTTAGGCCCGAAAATAGAATGTTTATTATCAAAGCTAATGCTATTTGTCTGCTAATTTTATTATTTATCTTTGCTTTCACTCGGACATCTTTATATAATGGAAAGAACCATAAACAAAAATCATCCAATTTTAATTATTACCTCAGCTACTTTTATATTTATTTATGTCTTTATCTTTAGTTTCCTTGAATGTTAACAATGTTAACAATCCAAGGAAAAGGTCAAATGTATTAAGATATTTGAATATTAAGAAAACTCAAGTTTTTTTCATACAAGAAACTCACTTTAAATCTACTGAAAACAACCTCTGGAATCCTAACAATTACTCAACTAAACTAAACTAAAAGAAGAGATGTTTTGATTCTCTGGAAGGATAATGTTATACAACTGCAAATTTTATATAAATATGAAGATTCAGGGGGGCTACTAGCTATTATCACTTTTAAACTGTATTGGTTGCCAGGATTAGGAGTGTCAACTGCAAAATGTCATCTTGACTTTATAACTAATGTTTATAAAGGCAACCTTATATTGGCGGGGACTTCAATTGTATCATAGTCAATCTCGATATCACAAGTGTCCACCCATTCAGGCCTACATCCACAAAAAAACTTTTTTAAGAAATGGATTAATCCCCTCATCTTATATGATGCTTTCAACTCTAAAATAGTACTTCACTAAGTTTTTCTCACATGGATCAGATCATAGGTTCGAAACACAAACCAGGATAGACAGAATCCTAGTTTCTAATGATTTGAAACTAAAACTTTCATCCTTTTCCATACTTCCTTGCCCCATATCCAACAATGATTGTCTCATACTGGAAATACAGACTGATTTTACTTAACTAGCATCTATAACTAGAATATCAGCTTATATCACTAAAATAAAGGATTTCACACCTTGGCTTTTAACAGAACTAAACCTCTCTCTAAATATAAATAATAATTATTTGATACGAATGTAATTATGGTCTGGGATACTTTGCAGGCTTATATTTATGGCAGAGCAGTTACTTGGTAAAAAAACAAAATAAAAGAGTGGGAATCAGAGATGCAAAGGTTATGAACTAAAATATTTCAACTCTTAAATCAAATTCAACAAATGTATCAGCAGATACCAAAAATCAAATAGCTGAACTGAATAAAAAATATTCTGATATTCTAACTCATAGAACTAACTTAGCATTAGAAAGGATGAAATCAAACTCGTATGCCTTCACCTCTAAGCATATGCATAATCTATCAGGGAAAGAAACATTTCATTCTAAATCAAACAATACTATAAAAATATTTCACAACCAAACTAATATGGAAATCTCATTTATTGGTGATATACTTAATGCTTTCAGGTTTCATTATACTAAGCATTGTAACTCCAGTAATGTAAATTGATCTTGATAAAAAACTATCTGTCATAAAACTAGAGACAATTCCAAAGGAACTTAAATAAGCCTTGAAAAGCAAATATCCTTAAATGAAACAAAAGATAAAATGAAAGACTTTATACCCAATAAAGCACCTGGTTCAGATGGCATAATTATAGAAATGTATAAATTATTCCCTGTAGCCACTATATCTTTACTTCGCAAACATTAAATGGAAGTACAAAATAAATATATAATCCTACAGTCATAGAGATACTCATTGATCACTCCTGAGATCAAAACTAATAAAGACCCACAACTCTGTAAATCCTATAGACCAATTTTTATTCTAAATAACGATTGTAAGATTTGTATGTTCATACTTGTTGACAAAGTGAAAGTCCCACTTACAAAAATGATAAATTATGCCCAAGCTGGATTTATATATAAAAAGACATACCCGTGACAAAATTAAAGGAATCCTAACACTCACTGAATTCTTAATAAGAGAAAAGAAAGAAGCCCTGTTATTCAGTTTAGATATAGAAAAGCCTTTGATTCTGTCAACTGGGATTACCTTTTTAGAATAATAAATATATTAGCATTTCCATTGTCCTTTATTTCTATGATAAAAGCTATTTATAAAGACAATTTAGCCTATGTAAAACTAACACCCGGATTCTCAAAAGCTTGCACAGCGTGCATGATTAGTGTAAGAGGAATTTTTGCCAATATGGCGGCCGAGCGATCCACATACGTGCTCGTTTGACGTGCGCAAGCGTTCTAGCACTAGTGTTGCACGTTCTCAGCCCCCATATGCAAATTACCCCATTTGCAGGTGAAAAATGCAAATATGGTAAATCTGCCATCCAGGAAGCAGGAATCAGGGCATGTAGGACTAGCGTAATTTGCAGAAATGTATTCGGTTAGTAACCAAGTACGGTACTGCAAAATCCAAAACTGAGCTATGACAGCTCCAAATAAAGGCTGCATATCATTGAGGAAGCATGCCAATGGCCAAGTATAAAGCCATTGGCATTGCAAATACTATAAAAAAATAAAAAATCAACCTGTATTTTATTTTAAGCTGATCTTGGCTGTTTATGCATAGGGCAGCGGCGAGCAAATGGGACCGGGGGAAAATAATAAAATAAACCTAAAATAAGCATTCTAACTAAAATCAGTATTCTGTCATGCAAGTCAATGGCAGGCAGAAGACAACCTGGCCAGCGAATAGTGATTGTTAAGGGGAGAGGCTCAGTGTGAGACGTGTAACTATGCACTATCAGACAATCCTATGCAAATGAGGGGAAGGATAGTGAATCCCAGTTTTCCCCAGCATGTGAGGTAGGTCCCAACAGTGTAAGAGTATGAATAGCTGAGTGTAAGACTAGGAGGTAGGTGACATCATGGGTGGGTGTGTCAGGCATACTGTAAGCAGATTGGAACCCCGTAGCTTGGGTTTGCATCTAGTATAGCACAGCTAAGCTAGGGGGTGTGTCTAAACCTGCCTAGCACTCTTTACAAAGTGTAAGCGGGTGTGCGTGCTATGCACTGGGTTTTACAGAAAGAAAAAAGAAGTTAAACCAAGAAATAGCAGCAGTGTGCACATATGAACACTCTGTTTACACGGCATGCACACGGGCTTAAGCAGGAAGGCAATGGGAAGGGAAAACAGCAGTAGGAAGGTATTCAAGGAGAACTAGCTTAGCTGGCAGGTGAAATGTATCAGAATCAGCCAATTACACAGGCAGCAGACCAGCCCAGCCCAGAATACTACTATAAACTAAGCAACCACCTTCCCTTCTGGTTTTTCCCGCACTCTACACCACAGGTGTATACAAGCTGGAAATTTTAACAAACAAACCAACAAATTGAGAAGGGCTCCAGCAGGCAACATAGAACAACATGTAAAAGAGGCTGAGGGTGGTGAGGATGTGAATGCTGCCGAACAACCCACAGTGAGGAGACGAAGAAGAGAGTACAGACCCAGGGTAACCTACCAGGGGCTACATGAGCTGGAGATAGTGGAGTGCTATAGAGTGGACAGAGACCTCCTACAGCAAATTGTTGAGCTGTGCTGGCCACACCTGACACACCAAACTGACCGAGGGAAACCCATCACAATGGACACCAAGGTATGTGTAGGCCTAAGTATACTAGCCACAGGTACCCCCCAAAGAACAGCTGAGGATATCATGGGGATCTCACAGGCATTAGCATCCAGAGTATTCCACCAGTTCCTGGATGCCTTGTCAGCACATGCCAGTGAGCATGTATATTTCCTCAACACCCGTGAGGTGTTGACCAGCAATATGCGTCTCTTCTACCAAATAGCATAATACCCTGGGATAGTGGGTGCTATAGACTGCACGCACATATGCATTAAAGCACCACCCATTGAGCAGGGTAGGGCTTACATCAACCGCAGGGGCATCCCTTCCATCAACTGCCAGGTTGTTTGTGATGCCCAGGGCATTATAATGAATGTGTGTGCTGGCTGCCCTGGAAGCTATGACAATTCCCACATATGGAATCTGATGCAGCTGTACCAGAGATTTGCCAATGTGGACATCCCCTACAGTCACCTAGTGGGGGATGCTGGATACCCACTAGAGCCATGGCTGATGACACCCATCAGAAATGCGCACACACCTGAACAACAACTCCATAATGAGGCACATGCACAGGCCATACATATAATAAAGCATGTGTTTGGGATGCTCAGGTCACGGTTCTGGTGTCTGGTGTCACCAGCTACATGTACCCAAATTGTTATGGTACGTGCTATGCTACACAATATGATCCTGCGGAAGCAGCTGCAGCAGGAACAGCATGGGGCAGGGACACACAGGCCCAGTGCCAAGGCCTGCACAGGCACAGAGTGACCCAGAGGATGAACAGCCTGAGCCTGCTGCAGTAGACAAAAGGAGGCATGCCCAGTATGCCCTGACCTTAGCAAAGAGGCAACGTATAGCACATGCACTGACACAGTAGGGACCCAGGGAATAACACCTCTCTCTGACTTGCACATACAGTAAAAGGGATGCCAAATATGGCACTACATGTGCTCAAACATGTATAGGGAGTGTACTATGTGCATCTGACATTGGCAGCCCTCCAGAACCATCTGTAAGTCTGGCACACCCTCAAGGTAAGTCAATCAACCTACCAATTGCCAAATGGAGTAGAATGTGTTGTTACCTGTAGCTATGGTATGGATGTGAGCATGCAAGAGAATTGGGTGGCTGAATGTTATGGCAGCAGACAGTAGACACCCATAGTGACACCATTTCATCTGGATCACATACTGGAGTCACCATAGTAGCCAGTACTACACAGGGTGACAAAACCCACTGCAGGAAATGTGCTATGCGACATGTGTGCCCATATAACCCACACATGCCAGTCAGGATGGTTCACACACCGAAAAACAGTCTCTGCCAGCAGGACAGGTGTAAACAAACCTAAATGGAGCCTGTGGCATGGCCCCAGAATGATGGCTATGGTTAATCCCCCCCAGATCTACACAGACAGTCCAAAGCACAGCAGGCAGTGGGATGTTAGTTCTGAAAGGTAGGAAGACAGACAATAATATGTAGGGCAACCAAAGCCACGATCTGTAGTACACTGGTATGCCTCTAGTCAGCAGGATAATTAGCAATACAGAATTAAATGGAGTACCTGACATACCAGTAAGGTCATAGTGAATGTGTACATGTTTCATGTGTGCCCCCCACATCCAACATAGTAATGCAATAACAGTCAGGTGTGCACCTCCAACCCTGTGTAGAAATGTAAAATAGTCAGGTTTGCCCCTCCATCCTATATAGTAATGTAATTACAGTCAGATGTGCCCCCCACTCCTGTGCAGAAATGTAGAAACAGTCAGGTGTGCCACCCCTGCTATGCAGAAATGTAGTAACAGTCAAAGCCAAATGATCGATGGATACCCTGCAGAGACAGCATGCTATCTGTTGGCGTACAACACAAAGGTCAGCACTGCAGAACAAACTACCTGGACACGATCCACAGATTCAATATAGATGGCCATACTGGGCATGCTCACACACTTAGAGAAATGAAGGCAATGTCAGTCTACAACATACTGAAAGGTCATACTGGTCATGCTCACACACTGAAACACATGAAGGCCATGACTGCAAACACCAGTGGTCCAGACATATCTGGCAGTTGCAGTTGTTAGTGCAGACAGTTGTCAGTATACACCACTCAGGCCTTGCACGCACAGTGGATAGGAATATAGACATATATGTCAGGACAGCACACTATAATAAGCCAAAGGTAGATGTACATAGATGTGTGGAAGAGGGTCACTGTGACAAGCAGCCATCCAAGCCTCTCCTACCCAGCACACAGCCAAAGGGCCCCAAACACATGAGGTGCAGATGTCACTCACTGCAGATACTAGCCACCAGTATCTGTCAGCATTACAGACTATGTGGTGCACGTGCCAGCTGTGCAACATGACTGTACAAGGAAGTAGTCATCTAGCAGCTGTATACATGTACCTGTGACATATGACCCCGTGTGTGCCCGCATGTGGCATGTCAACCTGTACATGAATGAGTTATGGCCCATGCACACACCACGCTCCCCATAGCCCTACTGTGACAAGCCTGTTGAGGTAATCCAATGTGAAATACACCTTTGGGAGAGTTGTAGCCTAGTAATCTTTGTGACGCATCCCATAACTGTGTACTGCTGTAGTGTGATAAACTAGTTAGGTAGGAGTTCTAACTCCAGACTTGGCAACTATGAGTGTGCATTTTTGTGCATGTCTGTCTGTCTCTGACTGTGTAGTGACCAATGTTTTTTAGGGTACTCACACTCCTCACAATTCATATACTCAACTTTGGCAAGGCTGCTGATGTCACCCACCTAGAACTACACCTCTGGGAAGGTTGTTGCCCAGTAATCTCGGTAGCGTGTCCTATAACTACGTACTGTTGTAGTGTTATAAAATAATTAATTAGGTTTTCTAACCCCAGACCTGCCAACTTTGTGTGAGTCTGTATGTGCGTTTGTGTGCATGTCTGATTGTGTAGAGAGCAATGCTTTTTAGGGTACTCACACTCCTTACAATTCATATACTCAATTTTGGAAAGGCTGCTGATGTCACCCACCTAGAACTACACCTCTGGGAAGGTTGTTTCCCAGTAATCTCGGTAGTGTGTCATGTAACTACGTACTGTTGTAGTGTTATAAAATAATTAAGTAGGTTTTCTAACCCCAGACTTGCCAGCTGTGTGTAAGTCTGTATGTGTGTTTGTGTGCATGTCTGATTGTGTAGAGCAATGCTTTTTAGGGTGCACACACTCCTTACAATTCATATACTCAGTTTTGGAAAGGCTGCTGATGTCACCCACCTAGAAATACACCTCTGGGAAGGTTGTTGCTTAGTAATCTCTGTAGCGCATCTGGTTACTGTGTACTGCTGGAGTGTGAGTTAGAATGGTGGTAGGGTTCTATTTCCACCCATGGCAGTTCTGGATGTTTTGTGTATGTTTCATTGTCTGTGTACGGAGCAATGCATCATAGGCTAGTCACTTTCAGTACATTTCAAATGCCTTATGTTGGTAATCCTGCTGATGTCATTCATTGTGAAATGCATCTTTGGGGAAGGAGCACTCCAGTAATCCCCATGGGGTGTCCTGTCATAGCTCCATGCAGTAGTATGATATAGATCTCTGTCAGGGGTTCTATACCCACACATGCCGGTTGTGGATGTTTTGTGTGTGTCTCACTGTCTGTGTAGGGAGCGATGCATTTTAGGCTAGTCACTTGCAATACATTTCAAATGGCCTACTTTGGCAATCCTGCTGATGTCTTTCAGTGTGAAATACACCTTTGGGGAAAGAGTACTCAAGGAATGTCCATAGTGCAAACTATAACTGTGTAGTACTGTAATGTAATAAACTAGTTAGATAGGGATTCTACTCCCAGACATGACAAGGGTGTGTGTGTGTGTGTGTGTGTGTGTGTGTGTGTGTGTGTGTGTGTGTGTGTGTGTGTGTGTGTATGTGCATCCTGGGTGAATGTGCGTGTGTGACACCTGGACCCAATGCGTGGTGGGTTTTGCAAAATTCTTATATGGTGGCCCTAGTACATATCACAATGTCCACTGTACAAAGATAACAGCTGTGAAATAGCTAAGAGGCTGGGGTGCATATCCATGCACATACATGTGACATCAAGGCCAGGCAATCACAGTTAGCAAACCCAGTATTACCCAGAGCACGCTGTCATCCATATCTCATACACATACACACATGCCTAGGCAACAACCAATATGTGGGTAGCACACTGCATATTGGCCACTGATAGTAAATATGGAGTGAAATCAGTGGGCTAAAGAGGGCATGTCACCCTCCCCATCTGTCCAATATGCATGTACATGCAGACAGTGCACCTCCCCCATGTTCCCCAATGGACACCTACACCACCTATGGTGCCTTCACATGTGACCCACAACAGACATACCATGCCTGACAACATGCCCTGTATGGACAGATGCCACTGACACCAGGGAATGCTGTTAGCATGCTATCAATGTAGGTGCAGGGTAAACCTGCTGCCCATTACCAGTCTCTACCACAGGTGGGCAAGACTGGCACTTATGATGATAATCTGTGTTCACAACATGTGCCAAACACCCCAGGTACAGTTCCACATGTCACTTTACATGCATGTGAGAGGTGTGCACATCCTAGACACTGTCCATGTCATGGACTAAGGAACACATACATGGCAAGCGATGCACAGCATTAGCCACACACAGTAGTCACTCCGGTGACTGGATGGGGGATACAATACCAACCTGTGTGGCCAAATGCAGAAACTACAGCCCTGAGCCACAATGCAGACCATTGTCATGTGGCCTGATGCCAAGGTATACCCATCACCTACCCTTGTATAGCCTGCTGGCAGATGACCACCACACCCCCATGCAGACATACACCCATGCATGTCAGTACTAGCATGCTGTGTGTTTGTGTGTGCATGTTGTATGGTGCGTATGTCCACATCCACACTCATTACAACCCCCATGGGCATACTGAAGCATGCTGTCTGTTGTCTGACACCTCCTCATAATCTTTGCCCATCCACCCTCCGTATGACCCTTGTGGTGCATGTGATAACTGCACAGTGCTGTGTTGTGGCAATCCCACTATGGATGAGTTGTACTCCTGGTCTTGCCAAGTGTGTAAATGTGTGTGCGTCCCTGTGAGAGTGTGGCTGTGTTGACGGTGGCACCTGTTTATGCAGACAGGCACATGTACATCACCTACCGTATAGCTACCGTATCCCTGTTGCAAATGTCACTCACCATCACATATATGTTCTGAGTGCTCCACAACAGGTAACCCATGTGGTGCATTCAATAACTGCATTGAACTGTGATAGCACCACATCATTGTCAGGGATTTGATACCCTGTGCTGGTAGGTGTGTGACACAAACATGCTTCAGTTTTACTCTCCCATCCCTCCCTGACATGTAATTGCCTCTGGCTGCCTCTCCCACTTCTTATCTGGTGGGTGTGAAGACCAACACCTGCTTTGCTTATGTAGCAGCATGTGTATTTTAAGTGATGCTCATGATCAGCTGATGGACTCTGCATGAATTGCAGCCTTCCCCTAGCTGATTGCATGTGGAACAGCTGTGGTAACATTCCCATAGCCAATTGCATGGAAACATACTCCAATATCTAGGAACATCATGGTGGTGTTGGCCCTTTGCATTCACTGTGAGCAGGAACTAGATCTGTTGTTTGGCAAACAGCATCTCAGATGTTTTGGGGATTTAGCTCTAACAACATACACTGTGGAAACAGGCAACACACAGGAGGGCAATGAGCCTGACCTGACTACAGACTGTAAGTACTGCTATACTACATGCGGAGTAATGTTGGTTTCACAGTGTTTGTCTGGATACGGCTGTCATACATGTCTCAATACTTGCCATGTCAGTTCCATGTTTATGAGGAATCCCCATCTGCATGATCATCTGCAGACTGGGCAGTGTTGTGCCTTTGGCTTCATATGTTACCAAGGACCATTTATCTGTGGACTGCAAAAGGTAGTGTGATGATTACAGTCTGTAGAGGGTGAAGGCAATGACAGTTACTGACTTCATATCCCTCATAGGGCATATGTTGCAGCAAACCCCATTACAACAGTAAATGTATGAGGTTATCACAGCAACATGTCAATATTGGTCCTGTGTATGTGCTCCCAGCCACACCTCTGCCAACCTTTGTGCATATGTCTTGCAGGAAGTGGGACATATCTGCTGTACACCATAATAAGTGTCATCACATCTGATAACAAGCCAGTGATATATCAGACTGCTACACATGTTATGTATAGTAGGGGTTATATTTCATGACATAACCTGGACATTTTGTGGATGTTTGTACAGTACTGAGGTCTGTGTACTTATGGTGAATGTCGACAGTGTGTGTATTGTTAATATGTACTTTAGCCTGTGTACAGACTGTGGTAGATGTCATTGTTCTAATTCCCCTCCTATCTGATGTTACATGCTGCCTCACTGTATGGTACCATATTGGAGTACATGTTTGTAGGGCCATACACACACATGTCCCATACCACAGACAGCCATGAGACCAAACTGTGTAGCAGCCCAGTATATGTAGGGTCTGTCTGTGAGTGGCACATATGAGGATAGTGTAGAACAGATAGGCCATATACTGTAATATTATGCTAGCTTACCATATGTGGATGTGGCTGTTTTCACATTGGTTGTGGTTATGCACTTTCACACAGGTGTATCTTACTCTGTGCTGTGACATGCCCAATGAGCCTGCTATATATGCAGGTACATGTGCATTCCCCCATAGGGGATGTAGGCCAGTGTTGAACCAGTCTGCCTGTAGCCTGCACAGTGCATTGTTACATGCCTAGCAGCTTAGTGTACTTACCCAGTGATATGTCATGTGCAGATACTTGCCAGATATATTGCTGCCGGGCCTCCCTTAGATGTCATGTATGTCAGACAAAGCAGTGGGATGCTGTACAGATGTATATCAATATCTAGTGGGTAGTATGTGGCCATGGCACACCTGTACCAGCAGTCATTATTTGTCATGCCAGACAGGAGTATGTGAATGCATAACCTATGGTGGCAAATGTATATCAGTCATTATGTGTTATACCCATCTACATGACTGTCTACATCCATATTGTCAGGCAAGGTACACAAGTTGTGCACTAAGGGCTTATGTGCATACCTCTGGACTGTACAGGGTGTGTCAGAATTTCCGCCTATATTGGCCAATATCTCTGCTGCAGTCCACAGGGGCATTACATGCTAGCAGCAGTACTTTACAATGATGTCCTTAGGACGTTTGTCAGTAGCCAGTGGTACACATGTTATAACCAGATGTGACCTCCCACACACACCATGTCTGTGAAGACAATCCCAATGACAGTAGCAATAGTCTACTAATATACCTGCTATACATACCTGACATCCCCTTGCACTATGACTTTGGGACTATAGGCGCAGGGGTAGGGCTACACTCCTTGTCCAGGATATATGGTGAAAATATGTGTACATACACTTATCCAAATAGCCATATATATATATATATATATATATATATATATATATATATATATATATATATATACATATATACACACATGTGTAGTACTTCAAATTACCACTGTCATGGCAACCACCCGCTATAAATCCCTACATCATGTGGGCTTGGTCCCTTTACATTTCCTGTGTGATGGACATTCTTCCTGTGTGTCGGCATCAGTGTTACAGATAGCAGGTAGCAATATCTTTTACAGGAGAACTGGCAAACTCAGGGCAGCCACTTATGTGTAGGAGGATCAGGAACAACAGACAGACTGTGAATAGAGTTGTGTTATGCTTTGTATAATACTGGTGTTACACGGTGTGTGTGTGTGTGTGTGTGTGTGTGTGTGTGTGTGTGTGTGTGTGTGTGTGTGTGTGTGTGTGTGTGTGTACATACTAGTTTACCTTGGAATGCAATCTGTCCGCATAGCTCACAACTGTGGGCCTATCCTCTTGCTGGACAGAGGTATGCCTATCATGTTTGGTCTGTCCACTACACAGGTCCTGTGTCAGATATTACACTGGCAGTGTGTGTGTTGAGTGCTATCAGTACACGGCTACATCCATTTCTGTTTCAAACCTCAATTCCCTAACTATGGGTATGTTGCAGACTATCCTGTAACACCAGCAACTTGGTTAGTGTATGGCAACAGTTTTCCACATATGTGCCTGTGTTACAGCCTCTGCCCTCTGCCTACATACCATACTTTGCACATATGTCATGCTGTCAGGGGTTGTTCTTTAGTGGGCTGTGAGTATATCACACTACCATTACTGCCATCAATCCACTGCTGTTGTATACCTCACACATACAGTGGGGCTGGGGCCATATATGTGTGGGTGTCACCTACACAATACATGTGTGCCCTTATGCACTCCAGAGGCCAGTGTATGTAACATTGGTATATGGCCCTGTATTATTGAGTCTAGGGGAGGGAGCACCATAAATGGCCTAGGCTGTTACAAAATCTGAGGGTATCAGGGATGAGCTGCCGTAAGGTATCTAGATGTAAAGCACCATATACTTCACCTATATTTACATTACTTACATGAATTGGGGTAATCCAAGCCTACTGCCTCCTGCCAAACAGACTGCTTTGTTTGCCGGTGTGCTCATGATGGTGTCAGTTATGCCTTGTTATGTAAGTTACAACCCATTTGATAACATAACATCTTCACCACCTATTGACTTTTGTACAGAGTGTAGATAGAGTCTGCTGACCTATACACCTGCATTACATACTGTTGATTGTTTGATATCCTGTGGCCCAGTCTGTCTTCACAATTCTACAATTTGAAGGGCTTGGCCTGTACAGCAACAGTTGTGAACCTTTACAGACTACTGTATTAGTGTAACTGTTTCACTGTTGTAGTACTCCGTTTAAATGGTTGTCAGTGTCTGAACAGCTATATGACATGGCATATAGAACTGTAATAGTACACAATTAAAGGTTTTCCATTTCTGCAAACCTGTGTGTGGTGTCTTTCCTATGACCTCTCTATGGGTATATGTTGCAGGCAATGATTGACACATGTATGGGTGGCCCATACAGTGTCCTATTATTCAGGTGTTAACTGTGGGTATAGTGGCTGTACCATATTGTGTTCATCTTCTACATATCTATCTTACTGTACATATATCTGTGTGTGTATGTGTAGTCACATGTATATCTATATCTATCTATCTATCTATTTATCTATCTATCTATCTATCTATCTATCTATCTATCTATATATATCTATGGGTCCCCTATGAAATCCCGAATGCACAGGATCCCAGTGCCCAAAATACCGAGACGAAAAGCCCAAAACCCCACATTACTGAAACGTTGAAAGTGCAGAATTCAAAATCGCGAAACTAATACATACATACTGCACACACAAACATACACCCCCCCCCCATAACCAAACAAACCACCTTACACTAAAGATAAACAAGGGGGCTTCACCCCCCTGTGCCCCCCACACACCCCCACTTTATTATTCTAACTCCAAGATCGCACAAATATATACACAGGGCAAATTCACACCCACACATTACAGTCCCTCACACACACACACACACACACACACACACACACACACACACACACACACACTTGCACACAGTAAAGCCCCTCACAAACACACTTACACATACACACTTACCTGAACCGCAACACCATAAGTGCTAACTCAAAATCCCTTAACATCGGGATTTTGTATTTCATGCTTCTGGACTTTTGGTAATGTGGGGTTTCGGGCTTTTCGTCTCGGTATTTTGGGCGTCAGGATTCTGTGCGTTCGGGATTTCGTAGGGGACCTATATATATATGTATATCTGCATCTGCATATCTGTGTCTGTGTATCTGTATCCTGGGGATGTTGATGGCTTCCACATATTACATTTCCTGTGGGAGGCAGACTGTACTGCATGATATGTTAACAATGCCAGCCTGACATCATACAGGTGGGATGGCTTACTGTTAA
This sequence comes from Protopterus annectens, assembly GCF_019279795.1. NCBI lineage: Eukaryota > Metazoa > Chordata > Ceratodontiformes > Protopteridae > Protopterus > Protopterus annectens. Next base: position 538,785,631 of record NC_056735.1, read on the forward strand.
CATCTTGTGGCCATGCCGTGTCAGGTCCTGGTTATGGGATCTGCAACACTTGGTAGTGTATTGCAGTGTGGACGTTTTTGGCTGTGGGGGGGGAATGCCTATTCATACAAGACGTATAGTGTGTGGGGCCTCACAACCCCATTAACGGTGCATGTGGACATATTTGTGTTTGTTAGTCTGCCATTGCTATCTACAGATGTATGGCCATATATACCTATATAGATATATATATCTGCTAACATATATATAACTATGTCCGTATATACCTACATAGATATATATCTGCGCACACATATGTAACGTGCTGTGTATATGTATACATATAGGTGAAGACACATGTATGTGTCGATGTAGGCATTTGCATTTATGTATGTGCATATATATTGCTATATATGTATATATATATATATATATATATATATATATATATATATATATATATATACATGTTGTATCTGTTTAGATATTATATCTACACACACATACATGTAGATGTTGGTATACATTCTCTGTACTGTTGCATGACTGGACTGGATGATATGCTTCTGAAAACATCCATTTGTTTTGTGTCTGTCATAGCTTAGTGGTAAGTCACTTTGCCTATAGTATGCAGGGTCCTTGGTTTGAGCCTTGCAGGAGCTGTTTCTTTGGTTGCTGGGCAGAACACCAGTGGTTGGATACTGAGTAATTAAGGCACTTTAAAGCAGTTCTAAGTGGGTTTTCACAGGTTTGTGTGGAGTTAAGTACTGCTAACTTCCGGTTACAGTGTCTTCCACTCATTTAGCTGCTATATTGCTTAACGTGTGTAGGCAGTTCTTACCCGTGTGCAAACATGCTTAAACCCGCTTATTGCTGTTTAAAAGTGCATACTGCTGCTTAGCCCTGTGCTAATTTCTTTAAAAGAAAAGAAAAAAAGGGTTGCTAGGAAAGTGGTAAAAAAGGGGCACAAAGAGGGAAAAACAGTGGGGGAAATAGCTAGGCATGTTCAGGAAGGGTGTAGGGAAGGTCCATGGATGCCCATTTTTCTACAGGAACAGCTGTGCATATACAATGAATTTGGAGGTAGATTTGGACACTCAAACTCCTGGGAGAGGGGTGAGGACAACATAAATTAATTGTGATTCCAATTAGACCAGATTACATGTGTCCTGTGGACATGTGTGCAAAATGGACAGCTATGTATGAGGTAGGATTTTTTTGTGGGAACAGCTTGCCCTTTTTTTTCAGGTGAGAGTGGGATGTTGGGGAGGGGTAGTAGGTATATTTGAGGAGGTTGTTTGGGTAGGTTAACAGACAAGACAAACAAGACACATACAGGGGCAGTATATGACACATGCGGGGGTAAACACCTTGGATAGGGACGGGTGTTTGGAAGTTGCAAGCCCATGAGCCCCCAAATGGAAACAGTGGGACTAAGGTCTCTACCCATGGGCAGTCTCCACTGCACCTTCACGGCCCAAAGGTGGCCATACTGGGGGCTGTATAGGAGGGGCAGGCTCACCATCTATTTGTGCCACTTGGCCCTCAGGCTGGCGTAGCTGGTCTCAAAAAGCCCTATCAATCTTCCTATGCATCACAGCCCGGACTTGATGACAGGTGACTGGTTCCTCTCTGCCCCTACTCCTTGGGGAAGCTGAGCCCCATCCCCTGCAGCAGTTCCACCCAAAGGTGGTGCAGGGCTTATGGAGGAGGAGGTCCCAGGCTGGGCCCCAGATGTGCTGGTGCCCGATTCCATGGCCAGCTGAAGTGGGACAGGTGGGTCTGATGGGACTGGCCTTCACATACGAGCTATGGTGTTGCAGTTTACAGACAGATATGGGTTAGTAATATTCAACAACATTCAGGATTAGTTAGAACAGCATGCATAGGTATACCCATTACCCAAAACACCAGATTTAAAACAGTTGCAGAGCAAACAGAACACATGCATATATGGAAGAACAGTGGCCATTACAACAGCATGCAGGTTTCATTGATGGCAACAGGCCACCAATATGGGGGTATTTTAACATGACACATGCATAGAAACAAATATGAATATTTATAAACCAATAGGACATATGTCCCAACAAAAGTTTTGAGTGTACACATACCAATTGAGGTGTGGCATTGGGTTATTTTTGCACATATGGTAGGGGTGAGAGAGAGTTCAATTAACAACTAATATATCCTTGTAGTTGTCACTACATTCTTAGTCACTGCAGTGATCTGTCCCTCACACGTATTATTACACTACCCAATGGCCTTATATTGTACAGTGGTATGTTTATAGATTATTATATACGTGACTTGTGTCTTACATACAGGTGTGACAAGATGCAGGTGTTAATGCAACTTATGTTGAGAATTGCTCTCATACACTTTAGGTGAGATGCTGGAATGACAGGTTTGTGTTCATATACATTCTCTGACTATGTACACGTCTATCAGTTATATGTCATTAACAGCTGCCTACATTTCTTGGATCATCACACTGATTTTATAGGGGAACAGGGTACCAGGCTGGTGATGTGAGCCATTTATCTGGACATACTGGACAGATTGAAACAGTTGAGGGGTTTGAATATGCATACAACTTTCGATTTGAACATTCTAGCAAATTCTGTACAGTTGTTGGGTGTAATTATGCATACAGCTTTCTATCTGAACATTGTAACAAAATCTGTATAGTTGTGGTGTATGATTATGCATACAACTTACTAGCACTCCTGGGATTCAAACCTCTGGTGTGTGACACAAAACTTACAGTTAACATCACAGTACACTGTGCTATCAGGGAACTAATGTGACAATTTCTAACGTTTTCTAAGTCTCCCTCAGTTGTACAATGTGATTGACCTCTTGGCACTTCCAACATTGTTATACAGACCTTCATACACATTTTTCTGCATACCACAGTGTGGGTAACATTGCTTAATACAGCAGTACTATTTATAGTATGCAACAGTTCAACAACATATGAAAGAAGTGTAAACATAAGCACTCCAGGGTTATACCTTTATTCACAGAATATTACACCTTTATTTCTACTGATATGACACTTTCTCAAGCTCTTATATTTATTTGTTATGACAGTACATGCAGAATAATTACTAACCTACCTCGCAATACAGCCTTTGCAACCTAGCATCATGGGCTTGCTGGTTCGCAGCTTGCTCATCTGCAGCTGTAAGAGAAATACAGTGATATTTAGCCATACCTATCCATAGTATACATAAGCTAGGCAATTATTACCTACCTACTTAGTAGAATGAGTACTTACTCAGTACTGAGGCATTAGGCATCTGCCAAGATTCCTGGATCCACTGTTCCAGTACATCCCCCTCTGCTGCTTCTGGTCAGCATGGTGGTGCCTGACCTGCTCACCAGTCCGGGGGATACCTGTGGCACTGGTGAGGTCATGGGTGAGACTGTCCCAGGCCTCCGTTTTATACTGCGAGCCCTGATACTGGCCCTGTAGTAGTCTCTCCTCATGGTGCTTTACCAGGAGCCATACCAAGATTTTTGACTCCTGGATGCCCCTAGCGCTGCACTCTAAACTGAGTGCCTTCACCCACTCCAGCCATTCTGCCTGCAGTAGGAAGCTACAAGCAGTTATGGGTAGTATTCCTGCCTGTGGGGTTTAAATGCGGCCAATTTTCAACACTTTTCTGTGATTGGACGATTTTGAATAGGCTAAGCTATGGGCAAACCTGCTTATCTAAGGTTGGCACTACTTAAAGAGGTATACCACTAGACAGATTGATTTGGCTGCCCTACACATTGCTTACACTTACTACATTGAGCTGTGCATCAGCATTGCTTAATAGTTAATTAGCATTATATTTGACTTTTGGCAGTGATTCATTATTCATTACAGGTTATTTATGTCTGGTATCCATGATTCATGTGTACATACACTGTATGGGGTCCTGGGGACTTATGCACTTTATTACAATAACACCTCACATCTGTGCTTACTGCAATACTCCAGTTCACATATTTATGTTATGTAGCAGGTTATACAACATCACACTGTACATAGATTCAGTTCACGTTTGGTTTGATTTTCCTCAGGTGAGGATTACTTTGCTGATACCGCTTTTGTATGTGTTGCTATTATGGCTTAGTGATTAACTATTGTGACTATAATGTATAGGGTCCTGAGTTTGAGTGTTGCAGAAACTGTTTATTTTGCTGCTGGGCAGAACACGGGCCATTAGGTACAGAGTGATTAAGGCACTTTAAAGCAGTTGTACGCAGGTGTGCACAGAGCTAAGCACTGTTAAACTCTTGTTACAGTTTCTAACACTGAGTTAGCTTTTGCTTTGCTTAATCTGTGTAGGTAATGCTTACCCCCCTGCACAAATGCACTTAAACACCCTTACTAGTGCTTATATATGCTTACTACTGCTTATTTGTGCTTAAACCTGCTTACTAGTGCTTTATTCATTATGATACTGACACTTCACATGTGTATTTAATGCAGTACTCCAGTTCACAATTAAATGTTATTTAGTAGGTTATACTGCAAAAAAATGAATAAAAATTGTTCATATACAGATTTCACATGGAGAATGGTATGTGCTGCAGTAGGACTCGAACCAGACATGCCTGCTTATTAGGCGGATGCCCTGCCCACTACACTATTGTTGTACTGCTTCATTTGCATATATCTTCCTTGTTATCCTCTTCAGCCTTTTAAGCTGCTTTACCCGTAGCTAATTGATGGGCACACCCGCGCACCTATGGTTAGCTGTACTCGGATTTAAGAAAAATATAACTGGTTTTCTTCGGTTAATTATATGTACTGTTGCTGTTGTCCACATGGGGGACTGTTGGTGGGGATATGCAGACACCTATGAGCGGCCTTGCTCATTTATTTCCACTTTCTGCTGTTCTACTTTGCAGGGGCATGTGTATTCTGAGAGCTCTGCTCTCAGACATGCCCCCCTGCACTCATACACGCTCCATGTATGCCTAGGAGGTTGGGCAGTGTGCCTTCATTAATATGCATGGTGTGCTGCCATCCTCCTCTTAAGCGGCCACTTCCGTGCAGGACTAGACTAGTCCTGCATGGAAGATTAATAAATCCGAGGGTAGGTCTTTTTACATCGAAACATATACTAAAGGCACTAAACAAGTCTGCCCACTAACTCCTATTTTATTTGCCCTTGTTATAGAAGTCCTTGCCTCTTTAATAAGGAGCAATCCAAAAATCAATGGTATTAATATTTATAATCAATATAAATCTAAAGTAACTCTTTCTGCTGATGATATTTTACTCAAAATATCTAATTCAAGTACTGAGTTATATGAATTAGATGCGACCATAAATCATTTTCAAAAAAGTTTCAGGCCTCTACTTTAACAAACAAAAATCTAACCATATTGTTTTTAACACTAAGATAAAAACTCATTCTAACATTCAATATATTATTGGAGAAATGGTAAGCTCTATAAATTACTTAGGCATAATTGTATGCAACACTATTGATAAGATGAAAGAAACTAATTATAATAATATCATATCTTTAATAACTAATCACATAAATAAATGGAAGAACACAATCTTTTCTTTTGAAGATAGAATAGATCTATTAAAAATGATCCTTTTACCAAATATTCTACCTATTGTTTTGGCTCTAGGCACTCATCCTGGAAATAAATTTATCAGAGAGATAAACAGGTTGTTACTAAACTTTCTTTCATTCCCCAGTAAGAACCGAATTGCTCATATACATCACATTAGACCTTAGGATCAAAGGGATATCAGGTTTCCAGACAATTATGCTTAAATAAAAGCCTCATTCCTTAAAGATTTTATAATTTGGAATAATCCACACTATAATTCCAAATGGAAATTATTACACTTAGCTATTTTATTAAATGAAAATGCAGTATCTTCAAAAATTTCTTTTAGCAATTCTACTAATATATTTTGGTTTTTTACTTGTCATTGCATAGAATATATTGTTACAAAACCTACAAAATCTCTCATCTTAAACAACATTTTTAATAACTTTATGAAAATTGTAAAATGTAACTTGGACATTAAAGTTTGGTTTGATGTATTAGTTCCTTGCAGAGCTACAAAAAAGCTTTCCAGACAAGCTACACTTTAATTTCTTTAATAAATGGAAGAGTAAAAGCTTTATGTTTAGGAAACATTGTTTTAAAGACCTAGAAACTTTGCCCACGCAGCATATTATTAGTTTATAAAAATTGGCTTTACAAGATTGGTTACTATTACAAAGCAGTTTAAACTTTGCATTTTAAACTTTGCAGGGTCATTTAAAATTAATATTATATAGAACAATCCCCTCTAATATTTTATATATTTGAAATACAATATAATAACTTTAACTTCAACAATATTATCTCCAAATTATATGGTGTTTTAATAAAATATACAATCACCTAAACTAATAAAAATTAGAACACAATAACTGGAAGCATCGCTGCCAACTATACTTAGATAGAGAAAACCAAACTATTATCTTCTGTAAAATTTACACCATTGAGGTCAGTATTGGATGATTTTTACTTGGAAGTTATTAAATAGAACTTTCTTAACCCATGAAAAAATTGCTAAATTTAATAAAACTGAAAATGTCATTTGCTGGATATGTTTATCTTCTTCTAAAGTGGATTGGTTTCACATCTTTTATGAATAATCCTGTTTAAATCAGTTTTGGAAAAATATTGGAAATGTTTTTGAAACTTTATTATCTGACACCTTCTCTTTATCTAAAACAATATTTTTTTTATGATGTCAACAAAGGCTTCATTATGAATAATTCCAGTTAATATATTTTATGGACAATATTAGCGGTTGCTAGAAAGTGCATAACTAGAAAGTGGAAGTCTACTACTTTTTCAACTTTTGATTATTTCTGTCTCTTCCAGAAAAAGTGATATCCAAAAAAGTCTAAACAAAATAACTCACAATGCACACAAGGTGCTTTTTTAATAATCCTTGGACAAACCTTTCTTCACTCATTGAGGAATTTTGATTGGACACTGGCTCTTCCTGAAACATTTTATGTTTATAAGCAAATCTGTTTTTTCTTTTAGTTGCATATTTATTATTTTATTAATGTTTTTCAGGCCTTTGTAAATAGTGCAAGTAGTGTTGTTTTATCTTATACAAAATTGTGTTATTTAGCTTTCATACTATTATAATGAAGAAACAACAATTTGTTTTAATAAAATATCTGAACAAAAAAATGTAATCTTCCACTGTAGTATGAACAGTACTAGCTGGCATTATAGTTTGTTTTTTTGTTTTACCCAATACATACCCCACCTGTAGAATAGACACCTCTTTACATCAACCAGATTATAGACTCATAGATTCATAGACTGTCACTAGGATACATTTATCTTCCTGAAAACCTTTAAAGCAAAACATGATGACTGGATGTATAAGCACAAATTCATAAATGGCATTAATACTAATTATTTCCTATCTAGATGTAGCTAGTCTAGCTATATGGTTATGAGGATGATGTAGTTAAGCTTCTTGATCTCTCTTCAACTCTAAGGTTAGTGTCAACCTGTGAAACTATAAACCTGTAAACAGATAGTAAGTTTTACATCAAAAGCTGTAGGATTTATAGCTTACTTCCAAAAGAGGTAAAACTAATTCAGAAGTTTGATCAGAAGAGAATAAGTACACATTAGCACATTAGGAATGTAATTACATTAGGAACCTAGAGTCCATGCTCTCTCCCCATCAAGCCAGTATATCTGGCACCGAAAAGGTTGTCAACACAATTGCTACACCTCAAACACCACCCACATCTACACAACACACACCCACATATGCGGAGGTCCTCCACATAAACATACCCAAGCAAAGGAGACCTCCGACGCAAAAACGCACTCGATCTTCACAGCCCTCCACATCGCATACCATGCATAGTCCACACATCTGTGTCTCACAGCCACAAAGGCTTCACCATAAACCCAACATATTGGTCATAGGAAACTCCATTGTGAGACACACAGATGTGCCTCTCACCAGGCTGGTTAAGGAGAAAGTCACAGTTAGTTGTCTGTCAGGTGCCAGAATCCACCATATCACATATGCACTCAAGTCTCCCAACAACAGGTAGTGTTATGACTCTGTCATAGTCCATGTTGGTGTGAATAACTTGAGACGTACCTGTCTAGACTATATGAAGAGAGACATGATTGAGCTTGCTAATTATTTGTCCCAGGCTGGTATGTTCCTAGCCTTAAGCACCATTCTGCCATCACCCAGAATGATGCCTCAATACAAACAGAAAATGATTGACTTTAATAATTGCCTTAGTTTCTGGTGTCGTTCCAGGGGTATCCAGTACCTGACAACCTGGGAAGATATGATTGACAGACCACAATGCTTTGCCAGAGATGGCTTGCATCTATCTCACCTGGACTACAGGCTTCTGGCAAAGGTTCTTGCTTCCCCCATACTGCCTTTTTTAGGAAAAGTCCTGAGGTTGATAAAACCAACATAAACATTTCAACAAAATGCAAATTAAAGGTCATGCTGCTAAACGCTAGAACTCTAAACATGAAACTGCACTCATTGCAAACATTCTTAACCCTGGAAAATGCTGAGATCTCAGCAGTCAACAGATACCTGGTTCAAAGCTGCAGAGAGCACCCCAGGCTTACCGGGTTACTCATCCTATCATACATTCAGACCCCAAACTGTATGCAGTAAAGCCAAAGGGGGTGGAGTTTTAATATACATTAAAGATATAGACACCTCTACGCTGGTCAAACAGTATGACACACAGGAGATACTCCAGATGCAGTTAACCATTAACAAGACCCCTATTCAAATCATAGCTAGCTACTGGCCCCCAAATCTGACTCAAGATGCCCAATCCACCAATTTGGACCTGTTCGATCCATCAAGATTCAACCCTTTACCCTGATCCTAGGTGACTTTAACTTCCCAAGCATAGAATGGAAGAACTACTCATGCCAGAACACAAATGCCCAGAGATTCCTCAATTTTTTCAAGGCAAATGCCTTGGAACAGCTAGTTGATACCCCCACAAGAGGTGATAATATCTTAGACTTGGTATTAACCAACATGAGTAACCACTACAGCATCCCCATAGTATCATCCTCCCTGGTGAGATCCAACCATAAAGCAGTCATTTCCGAAGTCACCATCTCTGCCAACCCATCTCTGGCTAGGATCAGACATAAAAACGTCTGCAAAGCTAATTAAGGTATCCTGAGGGATGGTATAAACAGTTTTGCAGTCACCTCCCCCTCTGTAGGAATGGCACCAATATCCAAAACTACACCAAAACACTATACAAGCATTTGTATGGTCACCTTCCCCTAGCTGCCCTTAAGGGCCATCAGGAATACCTGACAGGACTAAATCATGCTCTGCAATAAATAAAATCTATAAGAAAAGGAAAAAAAAATTGCTGTCCAAGACCAAGAAGGAGCAGATGCCCAAGTGGAAGCAATGTCCCCTTAGCCTGTACAGCAGATAAGAGCACTATTGAAATCCCCCAAAGCAAACTTAGAGTTAAAGTTGTCCACTTCTACTAGAGACAATCATAAGGCCTCCTTTACATGCTGGTTCCTTTGTCTCTGCTCTCTTTCTAGATTTGTCTAAAGCATTTGACACTATCTCCCACTCCCTCTTACTAACTAAACTCTCCAACCGTAGCCTAGGTTCCCCTACCCTACAATGGTTTACAAGCTGTCTCAGCAATTAGACACCAGGCTACCATATAGCAGCACTTCTCTTCTCCTTTCATGAGCACTAACACAGGGATCCCTCAAGGCTCTATTCTTGGTCCCCTGTTGCTCAGAATATTCATTAATGACTTTCATAATTCCTTACTCAACAGTACTGTCATCCAATATGCTGATGATTCGACCATCCTCTGCACTTCCAAATCTCCCTCTGCTCTGCAACATCTTACCCAAGAAGCCTTTACTTCTACTGAAACATGGATGTCCCAAAACCACCTAGCCCTTAACCCCAATAAAATCAAACTCCTAGTTTTCTTCCCCACTGAATCCAGACATATTGACAAACAACATCTCTCTATCCATTCCCAAAACAATACTGCCATAGAAGTTGTCCCAAGCACGAAACTATTAGGTGTCCTCATTGACGACAGATTAACATTTGACCTTCATGTATATAAGACCCACCAAAAGCTCAGTGCCCTGTACAGACAAAAGTGCTTTCTCAATAACTCAACTAGGATAGCCCTCACCTCATCCTTCTTGCTTCCAACTCTCCTATACGATGCCCCTATCCTCACAAACTTACAGTCACACTTACAAACAAAACTTGACTCCTGCTATAACAAGGTTGCCAAATTTGCCACTAATACAAAAAACACACACACCACTGTTCCTCTTTGCACCAGCTCAAGTAGCTAGAATTCCCCCACCATCTTAAGCATATACATCTAATTACAACCCAGAAAATAATCTACCAACCAGAATCCTGCCCTTCCTTATCCTCCATAATAAACCTGTACTATCCTTAATGCCAACTCAGGTCTGAAAGCAAAATGTTACTATCTGTTAACAGACCCAGACTATCAGCTGGTGAGATGCTTTACTCCCATACTGTCTCCAAGCTATGGAATAATCTTCCCACCAGTATCAGAACTATCAGTAATACTGCAGCATTCAAAAAGTCACTCAAACTACACCTCACTTCTCACTGGCTATGGTCCTGCACCCTACCTACCAGAATAACTAATTCCACCTCTGGAACTGAGACTTGAAATCCCTCTCTCCTGTAGCCTGCATAAGCATGTAGTCTAAATAGATACATATGACAAATGTGCCATTTTTACTACACCTGAATGTAAACCTGATGGCTTGTTGTATTTCTGTTATGTGTCAAATGTACAATTCATGTCTATATTCATTGCTCTACATTCCTATGTCAATGCTAAGTACTGATGTAAATTTTTTTGCATACTGCTATTTAACCTTGTGGAGCTTTTCTCCCTGGGACTCCACTGAAAATGGGCTCTTTCAAGGCCCAGTGGACTTTCCCAGTTAACAAAAGCAATAAATAAATAAATAAATAACATATGTCTGCAACCTCAAAGGAAGCACCCAGATCTGTTCAGAAGTGGTGGTCAAGGACACCACATATACAAATGCTGTAGATATAGCAAACTTGCTGGTTGACAGATTCAGTGAAAACTTCACTCCTCTGTCCCCCCCATCAGTAAATCAGGGCAACCCCGGTAACTGCCCCCTTCCCCTTATATCTAGGGAACAGGTCATCACTGGTCTCTCAAAGACAAAAAATACAGCCTCCATGGGACCTGATAACACACCAGGCTGCATCCTATGTGAAATCAGATAGGAAGTTGAGGCACCTTTAGATGCCCTATTCAAGCAAAGCCTGACTACCAGCTTCATCCCAGCTGAGTGGAGAACAGCAACTGTCATCCCTTTACACAAAGGTGGAGCGTCCACCGATCCGGGAAATTATAGACCCATCAGCCTAACTAGCCTGATCTGCAAGGCCATGGAATGGATTATCATGGACTTAATTAAAAAGGACATTAGCATCTTCCAAACACTCAACCCCACACAGTTTGGCTAAGTCAAGGGGAGGTCATGTCTGCTAAATTTGGCCGATTTCTTTGAGACAGTCACCATAGCCATGGATGAGGGGAAGACGGTGCACACCACCTACGTTGACCTGGCCAAAGCCTTTAACACTATTCCCCACTCAGACATAATAGATACATTCTCTCAACTAGACATCAGTTTGTATGTTACCAGATGGGTAGCAAACTGGCTGACTGATAGTACCCACCTAGTCAAAAAAGGGGAAACCACCTCAAGCAGTAGACCCATAACAAGTGGTGTACCCCAAGGTTTGGTCTTCAGGCCTCTGTTATTTGTAAAATACTTTTCTGAGATGCAGGCCAAAACCAGTTGGCTATGGCTGACCAGGTTTGCAAATGACTGCAAGCTTGGTGCTGTCATCAATTCCCTTAGTGATGTAGACATCCTCCAAGAGGGTCTCACTCAGACAAATGACTGATGCCAGAAACATGGTCTCAAGCTGAATGCCAAAAAATGTGTCATCATCCCCTTTTGGTTCATAGGTTCATAGGTTCATAGGTTCATAGGTTAGTACTAGGCTATCAGCCCTAGGGCCTATACAAGCCTAGCCATAACAATTCCCTGGCTATTTCTTCCCACATTATTTACTTTCCTGGACCCCTGTCTAGCAGGGCAACTGACGTGATCCCTGGGGTGAATTTCCTTTCTCCCATCCGATCGTCAAGGTTCCTCTTGAAGAGGTCCAAAGAGGCACTCTGCTTGACATGTATGGGCAATCTATTCCAGAGTCTGGGGAGTCTCTGGGTCAGGAACCTATCCCTCCAGCATGTTTTGTTTATTGTGATGACAAGGTTTAGATCCCTGGAGCGTGTAGCTCTGAGGGATTGGGATTTCTTTAAGTGTAGCATGTCCAACAGCTCTGGGTTTGACATGGCCTTGTATGTTAAGCAGAGATCGCCTCTGAGTAGACGATATCACGACAGAGTATAGCTGGAGTTTTTTAAGGCGGTCAGCGTAGGGCATCTGCTTTAGGCCTGTGATTCTTTTAGTGAGGTATTTCTGAGGCCTTTCCAGTTGTTGCAGATGTCTTGAGAGGTACATACCAAATGGGGCATTGTATTCTATAATGGGTCTAATGAGGGATGAGTACAGTGGGACAATGACCTCATTTTTTCTGGATGAAAAGCCCTTCGTGATGAGGTGTGCCACATAGAAGGATTTTCTGACTGTTGTGGCTATGTGGTTATCGAAGGTGAGACCACTGTCCACCTGTGTCCCTAAGTCTCTTATCACACTTTCTGTGTTTAGTGTACTGCCAGCACAAGAGTGATGCCCCCACAAATGATCACATTAATAACAACGTCCTAAGCACGCAATCAGTCATGAGGGATTTGGGCACCCAGGTTGATAGCAACCAGACTTTTGACCATCATGTTGCTTCTGTTGTATGGAAAGCCTTCTACATGGTCCACCTCATAAGTAAGGGTATCTCATCCAGGGACAAGGAGGTCATAGAATCCCTGTAGTCTTCCCTTATAAGGCCCATTATTCAGTACAATGCCCCTTTTGGCATGTACTTCACAAAGCACATGCAGCAGCTGGAGAGACCACAGAAGTTCTTCACCAGTGGAATCCAGGGCCTCAAACATCCACCATACACAGATAGACTAAAAGGTCTATTCCTTTACTCAGCTTCATACAGACTTCTCAGAGGTGACCTCTGTCTGGCATACAAGGTGATCACAGAGCCCACCTTGATGGGACTGCTGCATATCCGCAAGTCAAGCTCCACTCGAGTAATTCATACACATGGCCTCAACCTGGTCTATGACATCACCAGGACTTGTTGGTAGAACAGATTTGTGTCATAGAGACTCCCCCATCTGTGGAATAGACTCCCTCTCCACATCAAGCAGAGTACCTCTTTACCTTTTTTAAGCACAACCAGGATAACTGGATGAGAAACAGAAAATATACCCCTGGGATTCCACCCATGACCCTGCTAGACAGGGGCATTGGGTGCTGATTTGTCTAAACATGGACTAAACTCTTGGATAGGCTTATAAGGGCCTCAGGGGCAATAGTCTAGTAACCTCCTATGATCCTACGATCTTATGATATCACAGTGGTTGTTATAAGATTAGATAGCAATAAGATTCACCCAATACTTCTAAACCAGTAAACATTAAAGACGTCTAACAGATGTTAAACAGAAGTGCTTTACTTGCACTGCAAATGGTTTGAATTTTGAATAAAACATTGCTTGTTTGAGTCTAGAATGTTCTTAAAGTTTATAGCTTCTTGGGTTGAGTAAGTTTACACTTCACCATAGGTTCCATTTGTCTTTTTGAACTTCTATAACAATTTTGGTGAAACACTTTGAAGAAGACTACAGCTTCTTTTTGCTGTTTTTTTCTTACATGGTCATTTATAAAATGTATTTTTTTTTAATTAAGCCTCTTGTATTGTCTTAAAAAAGTGAATTAACAACTGTCACAGTTAGGTTAATAAAAGTCAATGGTGCATTATGCAAATATGAGTTATGCTATGAACTCATAATAAGTTTCACTTAACAATCCTGCTTTTAATCGTCCCAGTATCTCTTTGCCACCATATAACTCTAAGTTGTTTAACCAGATAGTTCTACCGGGCTGTTCATGAAAAGAGTCATTTATGCGACATGTGTTTATCTTAATTGGTGCCCCAAGGTCTAGGTGTTCAGGCCACTCTCATTTGTTATTTATTTATAAGCCATCAAAGATAATGTAAAAGGACTTTGTTTACCAGGTTTTTTAATGACTGCAAACTTTGTACAATAATAAACTAATGATAACTTGTGTATCCCAAATGAAGGGCTAATATATAGAAATAAATTATATTAAACTTAATGCAAAAAGTGTAGTATAACTGTCTTTGGAGAATATGAACACCAGGCTGCTACCATATCAGTGGCACCCACCTCAAGACTGACACCATTATCAGAGACATTGGCACATTTGTTGGCAAAAAACTCTTCTTTGGCTGGTGAATGCCACGTCCCGTTCAAGGGTAACCATAACAGATTCAAATGTTCAAAGGTAACTACTAGACTATCTGCCCTTTAAGCCTAACCAATTTCCCTTTTTGTGCTTGAATTACCTATCTAATTGAGTTAGGGACTTGTCTTACCCATTACATGGTCGATTATTATATATTACTTCTAATGAAAATAACTGGGATCATACCATAGATAATTTGATGGGAAACATGATGGGATAAAGCATTTAGGAGCTGCCTCTGTCTATTAGTAGTGCAGAGAGCAGCCTGGGGGTAAATTATCTGCTTCCCATCTATAGATCTACAGTAGACAGTCGATTATCTGAATGCCTATTATCATAAATGTCAATTATCTGAACGCAGCCTTCCAAAGTTTTTGGGTAGGAAAAATCATAATGTCTGAATATTTAAACATTCCCCATGATTCACTAATCCTCTGTGTAAGACTAGATTAGTCTTACATGGAAACGCCAGTCTAAGAGTAAGACGGCAGCGTGCCATGCATATTAAAGAGGGTGCACTGCCTCAACTCTAAGGCTAACACGGAGCGTGCACGAGTGCAGGGGGCGTGTCAGACTGCCGAGCAGTCCAAAAATCCTCACCCCTGCAAGTCTCTCAATCGGGAAATGTCAGCTGACATGAGCGAGTCTGCTCAAATGTGTACATACCCAACACTACACTCCCCCACATTCTAAACCCCTGTACAATTATAAAATGTAAAACTTTTATTTATTTTTTTTTATTATTCCCAATATAGCTGCCAGTATTTGCACGTGTTTGCGCGGGTTTGCCCATTGCTTAGCTACAGTTAGCAGTTTAGACATCGAAGAGGATAATAAGAAACGTATATGCAAATTAAGCAAAATAGCGATAGCGTAGTAGTAGAGCCTTCGTACAAAGAGGAGGCATTCCCACTTCGAGTCTCACCACTCCCCTTTCTATTTTCTGTTGGAAATCTGTATATAAAAATAATTCCTGACATTTACCATTTAAATTTTAGTAAAAAGCATTGAAATGGCCTATGTAGTAGTGAACGAAATGGTTATGCATACTGATGGATGCATAAGTAATGTATCTTAAGCAATGTGAAGCACTGCTAAGCAAAGTTTACCAGTATTAAGCATATTTAAATATAATTGCTCGTAACAGAGCACTGCGTTAACTAGTGCAATAGCTTTGCGTGGAGCTGTGCATCACACAAACTAGCGCAAACAGAACATGTTTGTGCGTAGTTGCGCACCGCGCTAACCAGTGCAATGGCAGGCAATGATGAGCAACGTAGAGCAACGCTGAGCAACATAGCGCAAAGTAGAGCAACGTCGGGTAAAGTTGAGCAAAGTTGGCTAAACACAGCCACACCTCCTAGCCGGTCTGGCCAGTAGTAAAATAAAAAGCAGTGACAGACCTCGAACCCGGGATACTGTGCACCATAATCACAGTGCTGAACCACTAAGCCATGACAGCTTTTTGTAAGCATGCACTTTCAACACACACATACATATCAATGGAAGTTTTATCCATTGCTAAGCAGGTGTGCCTTCAGCTGAGTTTTTTCAAAACTGGCCAATCACAGATAAATGCAGGAAATGATGCATATTTAAGCTCCATAGGCGGGAATACTTGCCATAACTGGTTGTAGGTCCCATCTGCAGGCAGCAATGGCCGGTGCTGGAGAGGGCTCTCATTTTCGAGCGCGACGTTGGGGCATTGAGGAGTCAAAAGTAATGGTTTGGCTCCTTGTCCATAATCATGAGGATAGACTCCTGTGGGGCCAGTACCTGTGCACCCAATAAAAAGCAGAAGCCTGGGACCGTCTAGCTCATGAACTCACCAGTGCCATAGGTGTCCCTCGGACTGGTGAGCAGGTCAGACACTACCACGCAGACCTGAAGAGATGCAAGGTGGATCAACTGGACCAGTGGACCCAGGACGTCCGTGAGATGGAAAATGTCCCACTACTGAGTAAGTAGCCATGGAATTAAGTATGCAAGAATTGCTATTCTTGTGTATACTATGCATAGGTATGTCTCAATATCACTTCATTTACTTCACAGCTGCAGGTGTCCATGCTGCGACTCAGCAAGCCTACGCAGATAGGATGCTAAGGCTGCACCACCAGGCAGGTTAGTAATTATTCTGCTTGTACTGTTCTGTAAAATAAATGAGAGAGCCTGAAAAAAGTTTTAACACAATAAATAAAGGTATAATAATTCTCTAATGATTATTCTGCATATACTGCTATATAAAATAAATGAGAGAGAGCCTCTACAAAAGTGTTTTAAGTCTTTAATAAAGGTATAATTCCTGGAGTGTGTCTGTGTCATTTTCTTTGATATGTTGCACTCTTGCATTATAGAAATAGTACTGTTGTATTAAGCGCTGTTAACACACAGTTGGGCAGGCCCATATAAAGTGGATGAAGGGAGTGCCAGTAGCTTTTAAGCATATTTACAGTCCTCAACTGTTGGTTCATGCCCAGCATGTACAGGTTAATCTGGCACATGAGTAGCTTGGTATTGTGTTTGCCAGAAATGTCATTGTGCTGGCAGAAATGTAGGGAGCTGTTAACATATAACTGATAAGTATAGGAAAGTAGAGCTGTCAGTGCACCATATCAGCAGTAGTGTGTCTGAGCAGCTCACAAAATATGTAGCAGTAACATCTGCATCCCTGACAGTTTGTATGTCAGATACAGCCCATGTATATAAAGATCTAGAAAAAGCCATTTCACAATTTAAGGACAATTGGGTAGTGTAATAATACATGTTGTGGACATATAACTGCAGTTAATAGGAATGTAGTGTAAACTAGAAGGATATATAAGTTGTTAATGGAGCTATCATTTTCCACCCTACTGTATGTGCATAACAAATGCAATTCCACACCTCAATGGGTATGTCTAATCTCAAAACATTTGTTGGGACATATGTCCTATTGGTTTATAAATATCTGCATTTATTTCAATGCATGTGCCCTGTTCAAATACCACAATATTGATGGCCTGTTGCCATCAATTAAACCTATATGCGGTTGTAATATCCACTGTTGTTCTATATATGCATGTGTCATGCTTGCTGTTCAACTGTTGGAACTCTGGTGTGTTGGGTTAATAGGAATACTTCTGCATGCTGTTATAACTAATTGGGGGTGCTGTTGGCTGTTACTAACCCATATTTTCATTAAATCCTCCTAAACATAGAACATATGGCAGGGCTGGTCTCAGGGACCCACCTGTCCCACCTCAGCTGGTGATGGCACCTGGCACCAGCAGGTCCGATGCCCAGCCTGGGACCTCCTCCTCCATTGGCCCTGTGCCACCTTTGGGTGGAAGCACTGCATGGGATGAGGCTCATCCACCCCCATGTAAGCGTGGGCAGAGGAGAGCCACCTAGCACCCTCCGAATGGTCCAGGCTGTGGTGCGTAGGAAGATCGAGCATTCTGTCACTGATGCTCTACGCCAGCTTGAGCCATGAGTGGCGTGACTCATGGGTGAGCCTGCCCCTCCTACACAGCCCCCAGCACAGCTACCCTCTGCCCATGGGTGGAGATCTCAGTTCCACTGTTGCCATCTGTGGGCTCATGGGCTTGCGATTTCCAAATATCCTTCCCCGTCAGTGGTGTTCACCCACCACATGTGTCATATTCCACCCCTGTATGCATCTTGTTTGTCTTGTTTGTTTACCTCCACAACCTACATCCCCAAATATACCCACTTACCCTACCCCATATTCCATTCTCACCTGAAAAAAAAAAAGGACCATTTGCTTCCAAAAAAAAATGACACCCCATACATAGCTGCCCATTTTACACACATGTCCACTGGACACATAAACTGATATTTAATTGACAGTACAACATACTTTGTTGTCCTCACCCCTCTCACAGGGTATGAAGGTTTCATATTTCCCTCCAAATTTATTGCATATGCACAGCTGTTGAGCTGTTGCTGTTAAAGAAATGGACAGCTATGGACCTTCCCTACACCCATCCTGCACATCCCAAGCTGTTTTCCCTACTCTCTTTCCCTCTTTGTGCCCTTTTTCACCACTTTCCTATCTCACCATTTTCTTTTCTTTCAAAGAAATGAGCGTGGGGGTTAGCGGGAGTAAGCACTATTAAGCAGTATTTAGTGGGTTTGCGCGGGTGTGCACCTGTGTGCGCATTGCTAAGCATCACACAAATTTGCACAAACCCGCTTACAACTGCATAAAAGTGCCTTAGTCACTCTGTATGTCAGGGCCCTTGTTCTGCTCAGCAGCAAAATAAAACACCTCTGTCAGTCTCGAACCCCAGACATTGTACACACTAGACTGCATGAAGTACCATGAAGCCACACAACAAGTTGTAAATATATCATGCATCAGAATGAGTGAATGTAAGGAAAAATAGGAATGTCATAACACAAATCTTGTTCTGTGGATCTTTACCAGCAGTTGTTGTGGAATTGCATTACATGACTGTGAAAAGAGAACCAGCCATTCTAGCAGGAAATAATGTTACAGCAGCACTTTACAACCACCACACAGTATCATAGCAGGACAAACACTGGCATATCTGATTAGGGCAGAGGCCATACTTCCCAACTGTGACTAATTTTCAGGGATGTCCCTGATTTTTAAACAAATTCTAGCTGTGTCCCTCTGAATCCCTCTGAAAAGTACTGACGTTAGGCAGAAAGGTGGGGAATTACACGTAATGAATACTGACAATAAGTAAGAGTTAGACACTGCTTGTACTGCAGAAAAGGTGCATTAATCCATAAGCTCTGGTTCTCTCAAAGTCTCAACTTAATGTCTCTAATATTTTAAAGGTGTACCTGGGCATTTGCTTAGCTGAAAGTGCTTACCTTGAATAAAACAGTCTGTGCCATTTTTATCCAGCTTGGTTCTGCTTTCCAGTTTTGTTTTTGGTTTAAACAGTTTGAGTGTATATTAGTGTACCTCACTTTTACCTACTTTTCCCTGAGTCTGGTCAAATATGTACCTGAGTGTTTGAGAGGCCTGGCAGAGGCAGAAACACACAGGCATGTCATCTTTTCTGCTGTTACACACTGTGCAAATAGCTTTGGAAGGAGTTCCAGAAGCATACCCTTATGTAGGAGTACAGCACTGAAATATCAAAGGATGTAGCCATGTACTGGTAGCAACCAACTGTGACAATGCCATTGTTCCAGAGCTGAAAAGACCGGTGTGGTGCACAGACATAGAATAACAGGCTAACCTCTGGCTACCATCTGGATAGGTCCACAGTCGGGATCTACGCAGACAGACTATTTGCCTTGATAAACTAACAGGTACACAGCAACCCTTTAAGTCCAGCAAGATAACATTCACACAATAATACATAATGCTCTCTACTTCTGCACCCCTACCCAAATGTACAATATACCTGTGTGTTCAGGGTCTACCAAGGATGTAGGTAGGCATACTCTGTACTGAAATGTGTCCAGTTTTCTTGAGCAGCCTGTGCTAATGTCAACACTAAAAAAGCACAAACTGTTCAGAAGTGAGTAAATTAATATTCACAGTATATCAGTTCACAAACAGTTCATGTGCCAAAAGAATACATCTCAATAACTACTTTTGTATGGCAGTTAATTGTATAATTAGAAAAGAAAGTACATATTCCCATGTATCTTGTGCTAGCTTCTGGCTTCAGATATAAGAACTATACCAACCTTCTGACTTAAACAACAATGTCCACAGCAAACAAGCATGATCCCCATTTTGGAAAGCTGAAAGGGCTATGCCTATCTGAGTTAGCAATTTATAGCATTGGGTTGCTATGACAGCGATTACTGCAATTACCACTCAGCAGGCTGCATGCAATTAGCAAATGGTGGCCACCAATTAGTGCAGAGGCCATCACATGCACACGTGCAAATACCTATAAAAGCAGGCTGTGATTGCTGCCCACAAAGTCAATCACTTTACTGTAGAGACTGAGAGAGAGAGAGAGAGAGAGAGAGAGAGAGAGAGCGAGAGAGACAGTAAAAAGCAAAAGGAAAATGGAAAATAAATAATACCAACTCATACAAAGGAAAGGTATGTAACATATGTATTTACTGGCATGTAGTAGATGTTTTTGAAGAGTACTCTACATAATGTGAACCATTCATATGTGGCAGCAGTACATATCTATGCACAGATGTCCTGCTTAACTACTGCCATGGATAATTCAGTGTATAGCTGTGTGCAGTGGGACCTAACTGTGAAATATGTAGCTCAGCATTAAATGTCAAACATCTGATCCATGTTATCTGTGTTCTGTACAGTAGTGTGGACAATGGCTGTTTGGGGGATTAGCGCAAACATTTATATAAACATGGTTGTGACAGAGTAACACATGTGTGATAGTCATATTAAAGTTTAGCTTAGCATTGGCAACTGCTGTACCAAGTTAGTATGCTAATCTAGCATTTGTAGCTATATATACCCCCTCTAATGTTACTGTGTGTTCACATGTGACACCTGTTCATGTTGCAGCAAGGCCCAACAGTTCAGCTGTGAGGTCCAGGGACTTGCAACAGTGTGGACCTTGTGTGTGTATGGCACACACATATGGAGAGATATATATGTGTCATATATATTAACATCTGTATATGTGCATAGAGCAAGGGACATATTGCAACTGTTTGTGAAGGGTGGACATATATATGTTGGTGAAGGTTGTTATGTGCATATTTGTATGTAGGTTTTAGTGTGTGACAAACAAGACAGCATACAGTGTTGGTATATGACATGTGGCTGTTAAACACTGTGTGTGTTTTGTTCAGTTTGCAATGTTCAGCCAGTGAGGCCTGCTAAAGCTACCTGGGCTGAGAACACTTTCAATGTATTTCTCACAAGACTGTGCAATATTATTACATTACTATATACCTCACATCCTTTGTATAATTGATGTTCCCACCATGAAAGGTGGACTGTATATGTGCCTATATGATGTATATGTACACCAATGGATGTGTGTATGTATGTATGTATGTATGTAGATATATATATATATATATATATATATATATATATATATATATATATATATATATATATATATAAAGAGAGAGAGAGAGAGTCATATATAGTCACGCACACCCACATCTACTTGTTGCAATAAATTCTATGTAAAGTTGACTGAGTGGAATGGTCAATGTGTTGGTGAATATGTCAAAGATGTGTATTTGTGGGAAAGCTTAGTGGGAAACTATTTCTGTCATGGTATTATGTGTCCTTGCTTTGATCCCAGCAAAAGCTGTGTATGCTGTTGCTAGGCAGATAAAGCATTATGGCATACAGTCGGCTGTAGTCCCTTGGTGTTAACTGGGGTGTGTCATTGGAGGATAAAGCACTACATGCATGCTTATTGATTGGTACTGATGTTGAATCCAAATCCTGTATGAACTGCAGTACTACTTGAAGCTGTAGGCCAAAACAGCAAAGTATGGTGTATGTCCACATTGCTTGGAACCACTGTTTTGTGTGGTCCCTGTAGTACTCACAGATTACATTCCTCAAGCTTAAAGTTTTGTAAGTACTGACACACAGTACTGTATGGTACACATGTAAAGCTTATCTGGGTTGCCATACCTTTGTGTCTTGTAATTATGTCTAATGTGTGTGTGGGCATGCCTGTAACATGTCCTCTGTCATATGTGTGTTACAAGATATGACTGCGTATCTAGCAAAATTTATAGTTGACTACAGCAGTATGCTATCTATATCCACAATTGTGCACATAATTTGGCCATGGGTTTGCCATCAACAAGTTGTGTGGTATAATTGTAATACTGTAACTGGACTTTACAAATATTGTGATGGATGACATATTTCTTTATGCATTCGCTTTATCTATACCTTCTGTGGCTAGGTGGTGCATTGTGTCACATACAGTGTGCCATGTGCTGTTGTATAGTCTTATATAGTGATTTTAATTTGTTGCTCTGCAGAACATGGTTTATTATATAGAGCATGCCAGGCACTTTCAAGCAGTTGTGGGGTGAGCACTAATAAGTGGTATTGAAAGTGTTTAATCTCAAGTCAGCTAATAGGTTGCTATATATGGCAGTTCAATTATATCTGTACTGTATAATGTTAAATGTGCCATATGACTTGCTCAGACATATTTTTTCTTTGTCTTCCAGGGATCATTGCCCACCATCGTAATCCTAGCTGCAGTAGTGCTGAGGATGACATTATTACCAGCTGTCTGATTCAGCACTACAGCCTGCTATTCTCGAGAACCAGCCAAGACCAGCATGAGCATACTGCACTGTGGCAAGATGTTGTTCGGAGGGTAAATGACATAGGCATGCATAACCAGACATATGAGCTGGTACGCCATCACTGCAGTGATTTACTTAGACTTGTCTGGCAGTGTGCTTCTGATGTCTGTAGACAACAGCTTGCAACAGGTGGTGGGGTTAAGATCCATCCCCCCTCACCAGAGTGGAAGAGCTGCTCCTGAGCCTGGTGGCACCTGCCCAACAACAACAGCAGACATTTACCTTGATGGAGGTTGGGGCCACCCAGCAAGAACACATGGAGCGTGCAGGTAACATGGCATATCTGTAGACTACTGTTACCTCTATTGGTAGATCATGCATATGTGAGATGTGTACTGTGTAGTTAGAAGATGTGGAGCCTGTTGTTGTGCAATACTGATCATTTGGAGCATAATATGTAGGCCTGTGAATGTAAACTGTTGTACTACTGTAAGATTGCAAACCCACAGTAGCAATGCCACAGTTGTCGATACTGACAAACTGTCTCATATCCATGTAGGTCCCTCTGGTGTGACAGCAAGGCAGTGGGCACATGCTGGTGAGTGTGTTCTACATTTGTTATTGCAAATAAGAAGTGCATGCCATAGTTAAGGTGTAGGCCATGTACACATGTAAAACACCTACGCATAATGCATGCTGTGCATGTTTGCTGTGAGACTACGCACATCTCAGTAATGTGACTAGCTGCCTCAAACACATGCGATACACAGACCATCTCAAACAAATGTGGCTACACTGTAGTGACCATTGGATTGGCAGAGTCAATACGCATGCACACAACATACACAACTATGTCATACACAGAACATATTAACATGCTACACATGAAGTATTCACAAACCCTCTGTAAAGTCACACTCCAGTATCCCAAATGTCATCCACACAGCACACATAATATACCTGAGGGGTAGAGGCATATCATTGGGCAGTGAAACACACTGCAACACACAACACATTCATTTTAGGCAATGCTCCTTATTGGATTCCTTACAAACCCATGTAACAACTGGCTGTGAAATGGTGAATGTAGCCATGGTAGTGCAGTTCTGGTACAGCATGATAGTTGCTGGTTTGGGACACATTTGTAGCCTTGAGTGACCACATGATGCTTCATGATGATGGCTTATGGTACTACACCCATCCAGTTATTGTAACCACAGTACTACAATTAGCTTTCATTGCTATACATCTCAATGTTGTGTGTGTGCAAACATATGCACCTATAAACAATATGCATACCAATCACCATTTGCAAAACCGACACATATATGTCTTGTAATGCTATTGAGTGGCTAGGTCATATGA
Organism: Protopterus annectens; assembly: GCF_019279795.1. NCBI lineage: Eukaryota > Metazoa > Chordata > Ceratodontiformes > Protopteridae > Protopterus > Protopterus annectens. The sequence continues at coordinate 538,809,810 of NC_056735.1, forward strand.
CACACATTGGGTATGTGTGATGTTTAAATATGCAGTTGTTTTTGCATGCCATGTCATGGATGACACTGGCATGTCCACAATATGATCTACACTCACCATAACTACTGTACATTGGCTATGTGGACCAATGGTATTCCATCATTTATACATGCACCACTGATCTTGCGTGTATACACATCCTGCATGAGCTAAAACTGTGTCCACAATTATTTGCTAAAGACACAGAGACTCTTATCAGAATTGGATATCTATGTGACACACAGATACACATCCAGCCATGGTATGTATACCTGTGAGTGATGGTGCACAGTACATTAAAGAGTTTTTAATACTTTCACAGCAATGTTGTGTCCATGTATACATTGCGTTCCAGGGGGAGGCCAATCACCGAACAACAAAACACATGCATCAAAGCCATGTATACTGTTAGTAACAAGGACTGTCTACACTCTCTCTGCATGCTGTTGAGCAACACATGTCCTGCATGCTGACATGTGTGATATGACTGTTTGGCTTGTGATACTGTTCCCCACTATCAACTGCTATTGAGTATGTTCTGAGATTGCTGGTGGTGTGTGTGTGTGTGTGTGTGTGTGTGTGTGTGTGTGTGTGTGTGTGTGTGTGTTTGTGTGTGTGGTCTGCTTTAGTGAGGAGTGTATTTGTGTGCATGTGTGCATGTGTGCATGTGTTCATGTGTGCATGTGTGCATGTGTTCATGTGTTCATGTGATCATGTGTGCAAGTGTGCATGTGTTCATGTTTTCATGTGTTCTGACATCATGTACAGGTCTTAAAGTGTGTTTCCTGTTTTACTCTCACAGGTGCTGAGGTTGGGCTGGTTCAATGCAGCAGGGAACCTGATGTCACTGACACAAATAGTGATATTGAGGATAGGTGTGTTAAGGCACAGGCATGTTTGTCAGGGTCTGTTGTTGGGCCACCAATTGACAGTACACAAGTCTCCACCTCATCCATGCACACAGTCATACTGCCTGTACATCCATCATCACCAATGCCCTTAGCAGAGGGACAGTGGACAGTCAGCAATGGCCAGGACATTGTGGTATCTATTGCACATGCATCAGGACACAGCAGCCATAGCCAGATGTCTGGAACGGTACCACATAGGCAGATGCCCAGGGGTTCTTATCAGAGCACTGCTGGTCATCATGCCCCTGGCAGACATGCCACAACTCTTACAACCTGATGCATATTCCAGGCTGTCATGGAGGCACAGGCATGTATGGAGCGGTACACCAGACAGGGACTAAGGGCAAAGAGGGCTCATAACACCTCTTTAAATGACAATACCCGCGACTTAGCAGGTGCCATCTGTAATTACACTGAGCTCATTGATAGATGTTGGGGTGAGACATTAGATGTCCTCCACAATGTCATGTCCATGTGTCAGGACAGTGCAGGACAGTTGAGACGTCGACGTGGATGTATGCCAGCAACATCATCAGCTGGCAGACGCCGTGGATGTCCATCAAGTCATAGCCGCTCCTGTAGTGCCAGTACCAGCCCCAGCAATGTTGGGGGTGGGCTGTCCACAGACCATCCTAGAAGACCACATGCACATGGCTCTGGCCAGTCCCAGCAGGGACCTGGATCCAGTGTACACATGTCAACCTCTGAGGATAGTACCCAGTCTGGATTAGTACCTGATACTGTCTGTAGCACCCCTGCCAGGCACAGGTCCCGTATCCATGGCCAGAGACGGTGATCTGTAAAGTCTGCCAGGTACAGTCTGTAGCTGTCCCACAAATCCCTGTATATGGCAGCCACATGGTGGAACTGTGTGCATGCAGACACACACACATAAACCAGACACCTAGGGCAAACACATACCCGCACACATTACATCCACATTGGCGAATAACAGTACTCTTGGCCCTCACACACACACTCACACACACATGTTGATTGCATGGCTCAATGTAGGCCTCTGGCAAACCAACAACACACCCTGTGCATATGAAGAAACCTGTGCCACCTCCTGTCATCTGTAACACTGATGCAGGAACAGGCTAACATGGTGCTGATGGACAGGGTGACTTTATAACAGAATAGTAATGTTAGCATGTTGTCAGCAGTAAAGTGTAATGATATCCTGGAAGGTGTAGCTGGGCAGGCATGATGCATTAAAGCTATAATTATCAATGTAGTATTGTTTACACCAGTGTTTATTCCAATTGTGCATTGTCTGCCCATGTGCCACTTGGCTGATGTGTGTAGTTTTGTCAGCATGTGTTAGAGAGTGAACAGTAAGTGTGGGGTGTGTGCAGCACAGATTTGCAGGTGTACATTTCTGACCATGGTTGAGGTGCTCTGTCTGCATGTACGTGCATATTGGACACATGGGCAGGATGATATGCCCTGTATTAGACAGTGTTAACACTCCATAGTTTCTATTGGTGGCCAGTATGCATTGTACTACACACATTTTGGAACTTGAGTACACGTGTGTGTATGACATGGTTTGACACTGTGCTGTGGGTGATACGGTTACTATCTGTCATTGGTTTGCATTCTGGTAGTATGCATAACCTCGACAGCCTGACCATAAACAATTGTTAGATGATGTCTTGACAACTGACACACAGATGTAGGACACACAGTAACATTTGCAGCCTTCAAGTACTATTCTATGCCAGTAACCAGTGGTACTCACCTGCACTCAGTCCTGGGACCACTCCTGTTTGGCATATAGCTTTCTTAGGTACAAGCAAACACAGTAGGGATATGTCTGGCCACATTTGGCAATGCATACTGTGGGCTATAATGCATTCTCCAGATAACACACACATCTTCCAAAAGGGTATCATACAGACAGATACCTGGTGTCAAACCCATGCTGTAAAGCTATAAGACAAATAAAGCATAGTCATCCACTTTTACAAAACATAGTATCCCCAGAGTACCACATAGGTAGTAGCCCCCAAAATGTTGAACAGGTACTGATGTATACACAGAGCCATGTGTTACATCATCTCTCCTTTGATAATCACATTTCCAAAGGGTTTTGGAAATCCCTCTGTGGATCACATAAGCAATAAGGGGTCTGCATGCATATCCACAAAGGTTGTGGCACACCTATAATAATTAGCCATCTTTGACAGACCTTGCTGCTTTTGAACAGGTTTCAAATATACCTCAGGCATAAACCCTCACTCACACTATTTAATAGAAACCGTAATGAGTGTATGTGAAATGGATGACGTAGACCAGGGATCATTGCAGTGGCTAGGCTTGTCACAAGCATACAGATGTGACCTAAGGTCTGGAAAGCAGCAGCATACTCTGGCAAAGATAACAGATGTGTTCATGGAGAAAGCAGGTTTCCCACCTATGAAATAATTGAGGTCACATGTTTGTATATGTATTTGCCTCACAGCTACCTGACATGTGTAATGCACATACTGTTGTCATTGTGATATGTCACACAGTAGTAAAAGCCAAACCCACAACACATTGACCAACAGTGTCACACACACACACAATCACCAAGTGCAGGATTCAAGCCTCTACATAACTACTTTATAATACTTGTGCAGTACGCATTAACACAACACACTATACACATTACTGGGAAGTCTCCATTCCACAGGTATATTTCTAGGATGGTGACATCATCAGACTTGACAAAGATGAGTATACCATTTTTAAGGTGTTTCAACAGTCTTCAAAAAGGCTGCTCTTCTCTAAGGAGATACACACACTCTCATACAGTTGGCAAGTACAGGATTCAAACCACTACCTAACTCTTTTATGATACTAGAGCAGTACACATTAACATGACTCACTACACACATTAGTGGGAGGTCTCCATTCTACAGGTATATTTGTAGGATGATGACATCATCAGACTTGACAAAGATGAGTATACCACTTTTAAGGTGATTCAGTAGTCTTCAAAAAGGTTGCGCCTCTCCAAGGAGAGACACACACACACACTCTCATACAGTTGTCAAGTGCAAGATTCAAACCCCTACCTAACTACTTTATGATACTAGAGGAACACGCATTGACACAACGCGCTGTATACATTATGAGGAGTTCTTCTTTCCACAGGTATATTTGTAGGATGGTGACGTTATCAGACTAGACAAAGTGGGTGACATTAGCTGGGCAACAAAAAAGGAATTTCTAAACACTTTGGCGATGTGATCATCAAAGAAGAGTTTACTATCTACCTGGGTCCCCAGGGCCATAATTACATTCTCCGTGCATACTGTATTACCACCTATGTGGTAATTTTGTGTGCACTTTGTTTTGTCCAAAGGGGATGACTATGCATTTTTTGGCATTCTGCTTGAGGGCATTGTTTTGACATCAAGTATCTGTCTCTGTAAGACCCTTCTGGAGGATGTCTGTGTCAGCCATAGAGTTGATTATGGACCACAGTTAGCAGTCATCTGTAAACTTGTTTAGCCATACTCCTCCCTTGCTTACCTGTACCTCTGAGCAGTATCTACTGAACAGGTGGGGTCCCAGGACCAAGACCTGTGGGATGCCATTTGTGACTGGTTTAGAGTCGGACACGGCACCCACAACTCTGAACATGTGTGTTTGATCTGTGAGCCAGTTGGCCACCCATCCTGTGACATAGGTGTTAATATTCAAGCTGGTAAGCTTGTCCATGATGCCAGAGTGGGGAATGGTGTCAAAGGCCTTAGTGAGGTCCAGGTGGATTGTGTGGACTACTTTCCCTTCAATCTGTGTCCTTGGTAACTGTTTCAAAGCAGTCAACCAGGTTTAGGAGGCAGGATCTGCCTTTAACAAAGCCAAGTTGGGTAGAGTCCAGTGTCTGGAGGTTCCCAATGTCTCTCTTTATGGGTTCCATGATAATTTGCTCCATAGCTTTGCAGACCAGGCTGATTAGGCCTATAGGGCAATAGTTTCCAGGTTATGTTGTGGCACCACCTTTGTGGAGCTGGATGACTGTTGCTGTATGCCATTCTTTGGGTACATAGCCTGTGGTAAGGTTGAGTCTGGACAGTGAATGTAGGTGAGGGTGTAGTTCCTTTTGGGGCTGGTGTAAGATGCAGCCTGGGACACCATCCAGTCCCTTTGATGCTATGTTCTTAGCTTTGGAGAGGGCTGTTTTTACCTGCATGTCCATGAAGTCTGGGGCTCTGCATTCTTCTGGGATGGACACAGGCCCTTTTGGGGGTGATTGGGGGGGGGGGTTGCACTGAACTTGTCTGCCAGGATGTGGGCAATGTCAGTTGGTTCAGTGTATTTTTTGCCATTTTGCAGTAGCTGACAGCATATTTGAGAGTTGCCACCTAAATGTTTGGTATAGCTAATGAAGGCTTTGTGGTTGTTATTCTTACATTCCTTGGCAATTTGTCTTTAGAAACTGGCCTTGGATTATTTTATGAGCGATCATTGTTTCTTCCTAATAATGATCAGTGATGCCTTTCCATTTGTGAAGTTTGCTCTGTCATGTGTTTGTTTCCTCCTTCTGTTGTATAGCTTATTTATGGGCAATGACCACCAGATTGGTTTCTTATTTTTGGAGGAGTGCGTCTTGGTTTTATTTGGGATGTCTTGATCCATGCATCCTTGTAGATGCTCATAGAATGCACTTGTAAATGATTCTGCAGATTGTATAGCATTATCCTATAGCAAGGGGGCTTTGGAACTTTCTACGTTGGTCTTGAGAAATGTGCAGTTTGCTTTTGAAAATTTCTTCACAGTGGTTTCCTTGACTGGGGGAGGGCCGGAATGTGGATGTCCAGTGTGATTACTTTATGATCTGATATTACCAGTGAGGGGTTTATCTCTGTTGTAGAACACCGGTACCCCATGTTGGTGATGATCAGATCCAGTATGTTGTCACCTCTGGTGGTGACCAGCTGTTCCAGGGCGTTGGGCAAAGGACGTTGTACATGAGTAATTCTCCCAGTCAGTGTTTGGGTAGTTGTAATCTCCTCATATAATGGTGTTTGGTAGGACCTTTATATTTTCCACTGTTCTCAGGAATACTGAGTGAGGTTCCTGAGACAAGGTAGGTGATCTGTAGCAGGATACAATCTGATAAGCAGCTTTGCCCAATGTTAGTTGCACTTGCATGGTCTCCAAGGCCTCATGCTGTGCCACTAACCTGAAGGTGTGGGTATCCATAAGGTAAATGGATACACCCCTTCCTTTTGTATTTCACTCTGTATTTTGAGGCTGAAGATCAGAGGGATTGTGAGTGTTTTACGTGGAGCATGTCCAACAGCTCTGTGTTTGACATAGCTTTGTATGTTAGGCAGAGATAACCTCTGAGTAGGGGATATGCGAGAGAGTACAGCTGGAGCATTTTGAGACAGTCTGTGTATGGCATGTATTTCAGGCTGCAAATGCTCTTTGTGAGGTATTTCTGCAGGCTTTCCAGTTGTAGTAGATGTCTTGTGAGGTACATAGCAAATGGGGTGTTGTACTCTATTATGGATCTAGTGAGTGATGAGTAGAGGGGAATAATGTCCTCTTCTATTCTGCATGAGACAACTTTTGTGATGAGGTGTGCCATGTAGAAGAATTTCCTGACTACTGTGGGGATGTGATTATCACAGGTGTGTCCACTGTCCACCTGTGACCCAAGGTCTCTTATCACACTTTCAGTGTTATGTATATTACCGCCTATGTTGTAGTTCATGGCTACAGAGTTTTTACCAAAGGGGATGACAATGCATTTTTTGGCATTGAGCTTGAGGCCATGGCTTTGACACCAGGCATCTGTCTCAGTGAGGCCCTTTTGTACAATGCCCACATCTTTAGTAGTTTCAGTTATGGCTCCTAGTTTGCAGTCATCTGGAAACTTCATTAGCCACAGACCTTCCATGTTAAAGTTTACTTCAGGGAAGTAGATACCAAACAGGACAGGACCCAGGACGGAACCCTGTGGTACTGCACTTGTCACTGGTCCAAAGTCATACTTGGAGTATGCTACTTTCACAGTGTGTGTTCTGTCAGTGAGCCAGTTGGCAATCCATCTTGTGACATAGCAATTTATACCTAGTTTATTGGGTTTGTCTATAATTCCAGAGTGGGGGATGGTGTTGAAAGCCATGGCAAGATCTACATTTATTTATTTTATTTATTTATTTTTATTTTACATTTGTTGACCGGGCTAGTCCAGCTGGATACATATCCATTTTCAGCAGAGGCCCGGGGAAAAAAGCTCCTCGAGAGTACAGAACAATATTTTACTTAAATCAAAAATAAAACAATTCAAAGTTTAACAGGTGGAAGTACCATATAAAGTTAAGCTATTTTATGCATGAAAGAACATATTGGAGTAAGTAGTTTAGTAAATAAGTAAATGTATTCAGTTCAAAACACATTTGATTGTAGTATCTTATGTTAAGTATATATGTTAACATAGTAGGGAGACTGAGAGTCATATTATGATATAAAAGAGAGTCCAATCAATTGAAAGGCAAGATATAATTCTGGTTTTCATTAGGCAGTTAGATTATACAGTCAATAAGACGTAGTAACTTAGTGAGAAGAAGACGTGAGAGGTTAGTCTGGGTTCAGACAGGTGCACAGCCAATGTGATTTGAGGTAGGTTTTAAGCCTGACTTTAAATTGTGTTAGTGAAGGTAGGGAGGTCAGGTCACTGGGGAGAGAGTTCCAGTTTTACCCACGGTATTAGAGAACAGAGAGTCCCCTGCCTTATTGTAGGTTTTGCGTATTTGTACTAGTATTTTGCTAGATGAGCGCAGGGTCTTAAGGTTGCTGTAGGGGGTGATAAGGTTGGTAAAAATTGGTGTGTTTTTAGGCTGATACAGGATTTTATAGGCAAATGTTAATTGTTTAAACAGAAGTAGATTAGGTAACTCTAGCCAACCTAGATTTTGATAATTAATACAGTGATGGGTCCTAAATGTAGAGCCTGTCACAAATCTCGCAATATTGTTGTAGGAGACAGCCAGTTTGTTCATGTTGTTTTTTGAGAGGTTAGTATATATAGGGGAGGCATAGAGGAGGGTAGAGATTAAGTGGGTCTGGGCAATAGTAGAACTTGCTAGTGGGGTAAGAAAGGATTTGATTCTATAGAGGGAGCCTAGTTTTTTGTTAACTGTTTTTATGGTGTTGTTAATGTGGCCTTCAAAGTTAAGGTTATTGTCAATTAGAACCCCTAGGAGTTTTGTGAGCCTGGCTGTGTGAACCACCTTACCCTTGTCTATGGTTCTAGTGACTGCTTCAAGGACATCTATCAGATTTAGGAGACATGATCTGCCTTTTACAATCCCAACACAGTTGTGGTCCAGAGTTTGGAGATTACCAATGTCTTTTTTTATAAGTTATATGATGATACATTCCATGGCCTTGCAGATCAGACTCATCAGGCTAATGGGGAGCTAGTTCCTGGGGTCCATGGTGGCTCCCCCCTTGTGTAGTGGGATAATCATCACTGTGTGCCATTGAGCAGGCACAAAGCCTGAGGTGAGGCTATGACTAAACATGGTACATAGGTGTGGTGCCTGTTCGTTCTGTAGTTTGTGTAGAACACAGCCTGGGATGTTATCTGGCCCCATGGATGATGTGTTCCTGGCTTTGGAGAGTGTTTTTTACCTGTGCAGCTGTGATGACAGCAACTTTGCAGTCTTTCGTTATAGAGATGTGCTCTTTCATGGGTGAGAGGGGGGGGGTAAAGTTAGCACTGATCCTATCTACCAGAATGTTGGCAATATCAGTTGGATCTGTATATTTAGTGCCATTGTGCTGTAACTCAGAGCAGATCTGACTTTTGCCATTGAGATTCTTGACATAGCTATAGAATGCTTTGTGGTTGTCTTTAGAATCAGTGTTGATTTTGTTTTCATAACTAGCTTTGGAGGATTTTATCAGGGATCACAGCTTCTTAATGATGTTGACCATGGAGCTCCTCCCCTCATGGTATTTTACCCTCTTTTGCAACAGTTTCTTCCTTCTGTTGTGCAGTTTGTTTATGACAGGGGAACACCAGACTGGCTTCCTTTTCTTGGAGGATAGCGTCTTGGTTCTGTTTGGGATAGCATGATGCATGCAGTCATGTAAGTGCTTATAAATTGCAATTGTGAAGGATTCAGTAGTCGTAGCTGTATTGTCCATCTGCATGGGTGTCCTGCAGTTCATTACTTCTGTCTTAAGAAGCATGAAGTTGGCTTTGGAAACATTTTTTAACATGGTTTCCTTAATGGGGGTGTGGGTCCAGAATGTGGATATGTAGGATAATTAGCTTATCGTCAGATGGGACCAATGAGGCGCTGACTTCAGGTGTGGAACATCTGTCACACAGGACAAACCAAACCCCATAACCGACACAAATAACCACAAAGTGAGCTAAATGCTATTCATTGCCATAAGTCTCAGCCTCCAGATGCACACACTTGAGGCACTTCTCATTATGGAGAATATTGATATCTGTGCAGTAACAGAAACCTAGTTCAAGGCTCCAGACAGCACACCACCACTACCAGGATGCTACTCATTCCATACCTTCCAGCATCAGAACCTGAATCATAGCACATTTATCAAGGATACCTACACCTTTCTCTACATGCTCTCTACAGGATGTACCCATAGAATGTTGCACAGCAATGTTCTTCACACTCCACTGGGATGGGGCCACAAAAACCCCTTGGCATTCATGCTTTATGAGCCTGACGAGTGTGTTCTGCAAGGCAATGGAGCCAATCATAATGGAAGTCAACAATACAGAGATTGGGAACCTTCACACAGTTGAGCACACTGTGTGCAGATCACGCCTCCTGAATGGGGAGGGTTTCTTTGACAGTTGCCCAGGCTACAGATGAGTGAAATGAGCTCAACACAGCCTACCTATACCTCACTAAGGCCTTTGACACCATTCCCCAGTCAGGTATCAAAGATGAACTCACCAACCTGGCCATGAATCCATACATCACAAGATGGATTGCAAACTGTCTCACAGATAGATCTCACACGTTAAGAGTTCCTGGCTACATGTCAGACTCTACACCAGTAATGACTGGTGTCCCCCAGGGTTCAGTCCTGGGGTCCCTCCTGTTTGGTATAGACTTCTCAAATGTACATGCCAACACAGGAGGGTTGTGGTTGACTAAGTTTGCCGGGAACTGTAAAGTGTTTGCCATAATAGATTCCCCGGAAGACCGACATATTCTCCAGAAGGGACTCTATGAGACAGATGTGTGGTGTCAGAATCATGGCCTCAAGCTCACTGTGGAGGAATGCATAGTGATCCTCTTTGTTGAAAACAAAATACCCACAAAATACCACATAGGTGTTACCCCCTTAAAAATGACAAGGTGATAAGGGATCTGGGGACACAAGTAGATAGTCATCTTTCCTTTGACAACCATGTTTCCAAAGTGATTGGGAGATCCTATGTGGCCCACCTAATCAACAAAGGGTTTGCATCAGGATCCAAAGAGGTAGTGTAGGCACTCTACTCTTACGTCATCAGACCCATCATTGAGTACAGTGCACCATTTTGGATGTACTCGACTTAGCATATCCAGCAGCTGTAGAGACCACATAGGTACCTCACCAAGAGGTTAACTGGCCTCAAACAGTTGTGTTATGCAACACAACTGGTAAAACTAAATCTGTTCTTCGTTGCGTACCGCCTACTCAGAGGCACACTCTGCCTAACATACATAGCCATGTCCAACACATAACTGTTGAACATACTCCATTTACAGATAACAACATTGAGTCACCCTACACATTCCAGGGATATGAACCTCATCAGAAAGATAAATACAACATGCTTGTGGGATAAAGCACCATCACAGACACTTGCCTTACTGTGGAACAGTGTCCCAATGTACATCAGACAGAACCCCTCGCTGACACTCTTCAATTGGAACCTTGATGAGTGGATGGGAAACAGACAATTCATGCCAGGCATCACATCAGCAACCCCACTAGAAAAGGGCTTAGGGTACTAACTATTAGAACTAGGCCTTGGGAGACTACCCAATGGTGTGGTGAAAGCTGCACAACGTGCGTAGGCTGATATATGCCTTCGTGGAGATAGTCTGCTACATACCTATGAACCTATGTGACAGGTACATGTCTACAGATAGCAGATGTGTACTTCATTGTACAGTCATGTTGTACAGCAGGAACATGGACCGCATACACTGTAATGCTTACAGATACTGGTGGCTGTTATGTACAGTGGGAGAGATGTGCACCTCATGTCTTTCGTGCCATTGGGATGTGTGCTGGTTGGGTCAGTCCTGGATGGCTCCCTGTCATGGTCACCCTTTTACACACATCTCTGCCCATCCATCTTTGGCTTATTATACTGTGTTCCCCATATATATATATATATATATATATATATATATATATATATATATATATATATATATATATATATATATATATGTGCATAGGTAGGTAATAGGCTATGTGCCTGAAGGCATATATTAGTATGGCCAGAGTGTGCAGCTATCACCACCCATGGAGTTAGCTCCCTAGGCCTCTGTGTAGTAGAGCTGATGAAGTGATCCATGGTGTGACAGTTCAGTTTCACATACACTCATCAAGGCTCCTCTGAAAGAGTGCTAGTGAGGGAATCAGCTTAATGTCGGTTGGGAGCCTGTTCCAAAGCAAGGGAAGTCTGTCAGTTAGTAATGTATCCCTCCAACATGTTCTATTTAATGTTGTGATGATGATACCCCAGAGCATGTGGTACAGTGTGCTTGGGTTTACTTCAGGTAGCGCATGTACATCAGTTCTGCATTGGATATGGACCTGTCTGTTGGGCAGAGATCTCCTGAGTAGACAGTATGCAACAGAGTACAGATTGAGTTAAATTCAGCCTTGTTGCATGGGCCAACTGTTTTAGGCCAGTAATCCTCTTGTTAAGGTACGTCAGTGGTCTTTCCAGCTGCTGAAGGTGCCTATTCAGATTCATCGCAAGTGTGTTGTGGTACTCTCTGACGGGTCTGATGACTGATGAGTAGAGGGAACCTCCTTTGACCTACATGCAAAGACCTTGGCAGTTTGTGGGAACACATAGCATGATTTTCTAACCACTTTGTGAATGTGTTTCTGGAAGTAGAGATGACTATCCACATGTGTCCATAGATCCCTTATTATCACCTCCATACTTAGGGTGTTGGCACCTATGTGGTATTTGTATGACTGTAGCTCGAGGCCATAATTTTGACACCACATCTGTCTGACTGTGAACCTTTTTAAGGATGTCTCTGTTGTCCCAAACATCGATTATGACAACTTTTTTGCAGTCATCCACAAACTTTGCTAAACATAGCCCTCATGTGTTTGACTCTATTTCTGAAAAGTATACACCAGACAGGAGGGGTCCCAGGACTGAGTCATATGGGACAGCAGTTGTTACCAGCTTGAACAGGAGACCACAATTCTTACTTTGTGGGATCTATCTGTGCCCCAGTTGGCAATCCATCAAGATGACATACATATTTATGCACAGGTTGTTGATTTTGTGGATATGACGTGTCTGGGATGTTGGAAAAGGGCTTTTCAAGGTCTACATGGGACGTGTGTAGCTCATTTCATTGATGTATGTCCTGGGTGACTGCCTTGAAAACAGTCTAGCAGGTTTGGGAACCATGATCTGCCCCTGACCAAACCAAAATGGGTAGGGTTGGGTGTTTGTAGGCTCACAATAGCTCTGTTTATGTGTTCCATCATGATGGACTCCATGGCCTTGCAGATCAGGCTTAATAGGCTTATAAGACAATAGTTCCCATGGTCTGTTGTTCACCAACACGTGCAGTGTGCCAAACATTGCTGTAATGCATTCAACAGTTTCATATGCTGTACAGAGGGTGAGTCTCAACAGACTGTTCAGGTGCAGGGTCTGTTTGTTTTGGAGTTCACATATGACACAGCTAGGGAAACCATGTCATCCCATAGACGCTGTGTTTTTAGGTTAGGAAAGTGCTGTTTAACCATTGTATATGTGATTTCTGGGGTTTCACAATCTCCAGGTATGATAATGGGCCCTTTTGTCAGTGAGGGGGGGGGGTAAATATGTATGAACCTGTCTGACAAGATGTTGGCAATGTCAGTCATGTACATGTATTCATTTACAGTTTGCACTGACTCAGAACATATATGAGTTTACATTGATATTTATGACATAGTGAAAGAAAGCTTCATGTTTCTCTATGGACTCTTTGACAATTTTTTTGCCAGAACATGGATTGGATAATGTTAGGAGTGCTCATTGTTTATTGATGATACTGATCGGAGATTTATTGATCTTCTTTGAATTTTCACTTTCTTTGAACAACTTAAGTACTTGTAGTATATAGTTTGATTATGACAGGAGTCCAATATATTATATTGGTCTGTTTTCATATCACTGTGTGCGCAAGGCAGGATTGGTGAATAGTGACAGGTTTCTGGGGTAAGAACTGCAACTGCCAGATATGTGTGGCCCACTGCTGTACTCAGATATGGCCTAAGTGTGTGAGCATGCCCAGTATGACCTTTCAGTATGTTGCTGACTGAAATTTGTTAAATTTGTTTAAGTGTGTGAGCATGCCCAGTATGGACATATATACTATATGTGTGTGAAAAATCAAGTTGGTTTTTACTTCAGGGCTCACCTTTGTGTTGCACATTGACAGGAAGCATGCTGCGCCTGCAGGGCTTCCATGAGTGACTTTGCATAGACAATCAACATTTCTACATACAGGGGGACAGATATTATTTGTACCTTTCTACCCTGGGGCACACCTGATTGTTATTGTGGGTGTTCATAGGATGAGGGGTTCACCTGACACTTATACACATTTGCTAGGCCTGCACTGTTATGTCAGGTACTCCATTTCAGTCTGTACTGTTGCCTATCATTCTCGCTTGAGGCATACTACTGTACTACAGATCTTAGCTTCCAATTTTACGTATATTAGTTTGTGACTTCATAGCCTACCCAACCCACATCATACTGCCTGGCCTGATGTTATCTGTCTGCATAGGTCTGGGGGGAAGTTACTCATATGCCTCTTCAGAGGGCATGATACAGCATTTGTTTGTGTTTGCATTAGTCTACAATTGTCCTGCTGTGTCTGTGCCAATGAAATGCTGTCATGGCTTAGTGGTTCAGTACTGTGACTATAGTGCACAGTATCTTGAGTTCGAGCCCTGTCACTGCTTTTTATTTTCATGCTGGGCAGACCTGACTGGTTAAGGAACAGTAAAGAAGGTGTGAACGTATTTACCCGACTTTGCTCGACTTTGCCTGACTTTGCTCAACATTGCCCAACATTGCTCAACGTTGCCCGACATTGTGCTAGTTTGTGCAGCGCGCAGCTCCACACAATTGTGCTTAAATATGCTAAATAGTTGTAAAATGTGCTTTGCACTGCTTTATATTGCTTAAAATAGAGCAATCATGCCTCAGGTGGTGCTGCAGGGCTGCCTATGTTGGTTGCACATAGTACACTCCCTATACATGTTTGAAAACAGGTAGTGTCAAGTTAGGCATCCCTTTTATTGTATGTGCGAATCAGAGAGAGGTGTCCTTTCCAGGGTTCCTACTGAGTCAGTGTATGTGCTATGCGTTGCCTTTTTGCCAAGGCGAAGGCATACTGGGCACGTCTCCTTCTGCTTAGTGGGGCAGGCTCAGGTTGTTCCTCCTCCAAGTCACACTGTGCTTGTGCAGGCCTTGGCAATGGTGGGGGGATGTTTGGCCCTACCCAATGCTGTTCCTGCTGCAGTTGTTTTCACAGGATGATATTGTGTAGCATGGCACATACCATGACAATTTGGGTACATGTAGTTGGTGAGTACTGCAAGGCTCCACCAGATGTGTCCAGGCACCGGAACCGTGACTTGAGCATCCCAAACACACGCTCAATAATGTTTCTTGTTTGTGCATGTGCCTCATTATGGAGTTCTTGTTCAGGTGTGTGTGCATTTCTGATGGGTGTCATCAGCCATGGCTCCAATGCGTATCCAGCATCCCTCACTAGATGACCGTCAGGGATGTCCCCACTGGCAAATCTCTGGTACAACTGCGTCAGATACCAGATGTGGGAATTGTGATAGCTTCCAGGGCAGCCAGTGCAAACATTCATTATTATGTCCTGGGCATCGCACATGACCTGGCAGTTGATGGAGGGGAAGCCCTTGTGCTTGATGTAGACCCTACCCTACTCACCGGGTGGTGCTTTGATATGTATGTGTGTGCAGTCTATTGCACCCACTACCTCAGGGTATTCTGCTATTTGGTGAAAAAGACGCATATTGTTGGCCAATGCCTCACTGGAATTGGGGAAATATACGTGCTCACTGACATGTGCTGACATGGCATCCAGGAACTGGTGCAGTACCCTGTATGCTGATGCCTGTGAAACCCCCATCATATCACCAGTTGGTCTCTGGAAGGTACCTGTAGCTAATATTTGTAGGTCAACACATACCTTGGTATCCACTGGGATGGGTTCCCCTCTGTTGGTACTATGTGTGAGGCGTGGCCGGCACAGCTCAACAATTTGCTGCAGGAGGTCTCTGTCCACTCTATAGCGCTCCACTATCTCCAGCTCATGTAGCCCCTGGTAGATTACCCTGGGTCTGTATACTATTCTCCATCTCCTCACTGTGGGTTCTCAGCAGCATTCACATCAACACCCTCAGCATCTTGCACATGTTGATTTATGATAGCAATAGCAGCCCCTAACATTTTGTCTGACTTAAGCTTTTTAAGTTTTCACTCTTTGTATACTGCAGTGTTGCAGAGTTCTTGGGGAAAAACAGGGTAGACTGCTGTTTGCAGAGTTTAAAGTGCTAGGCTGGGCTAGTCTACTGCCTGTGTAACTGGCTGATTCTGATATATTTCACCCCACAGCTTTGCTAGTTCTCCTTGGTTAACTTCCTACTACTTCTTTTCCTTCCTTTTCCCTTTCTGTTTCCACAAGGGGCAGCGCCACGCAAACAAGCGCATACGCGTGCACACAAGCACGCACACAGTGTAAGCACATTTGCAAGAAATTTCAGATATATCCACGGCGTACACTTTTGGTTTCTTGTTTTCAGCTAGGACAACTGTAGACATGCCTCTTGCAATCCTGAGCAACTCAGGGCAAACACAAGCTACTGTGCTCCAATCAGCTTACAGTCTTTCAGACATGCCCCCTCATGATGTCACCTATCTTCTACTCTACTACTCCCCTACTCCTACACTTACACTCTAGGGACATGGCTCACATGCCGGGGAAAATTGGGATTCACTGTCCTTATTTGCATAGGATTGCCTACTAATGCTTGGTTACATCTCTCACACTGAGCTTCCCCCCTCAGTAACCACTACTCAGTGGCCATGTTGTTTTCAGCCTGCCATTCACCTGCATGGCAGAACAAGCTTTTTAGTGAAAATGCCCATTTTTGGCTATTTTTCAATTTTTTTCCATTTTATTTAAAGAGCAGCACGTTTGCGCGGCACTGTGCTATGCTTAAACATCAGCAATCGGGGAAAAAAAAAACACTGGATTTTAAGGATTTACAATATTTGAAAATGCCAGTGGCCTTTTATTTGGAAATTGGCATGCTTCCTCAATTAGGGCTTGCTTCCTCAACTAGATGCAGCCTTTATTTGGAGATGTCATAGCTCCGTTTAGCTATTTGCAGAATGGTACTCCATTACCAACGGAGTACATTTCTGCAAATAACACTACTCTTCCACGGACAGGTTAGTGTTTCCTGGATCGCAAATTTACCTCATTTGCATAGCTTTCAGCAGAAAATTAGGTAATTTGCATACTGTAACATTGTCCATGCAAAAGTTGCTTTGGAAGCTCTCATGCACGCCCCTGCCAGCTATTGCTGGATCACTCGGCAGACATATTGGCTGTCTGCCATTTTACACTTCTCTTAGACTCTGTGCAAGCCTTCATAAATCTGGCCCATTATATATATTCACTTGTGCCTGTTTTTTGAGCTTGTAGCCCTCCTGTGTGTGAAAAAAATGTTCTTTGTTGTCCACTGGACTCACTAAATGGTTGAAAAGCATGCATAAAAAATAAGAATTTTGCAGTTTTTTATCTAGTTCAATGTATGTTTGTTATCCGAACAGATTGATTATCAGAACTACCCTTGGTCCCAATTAGTTCAGATAATCGACTCTCTATTGTATGTTGCATTTGAATATGGACAGGGATGAACTTTGTGTTATGTGGATGGGTAGTCTGTTCCAGGTCTGCTGATGCTGCAGAAGTTGTTTCTATCCCTAGATTAAGTACTTCTGATGCCATTTTATTTGCTGATATGCAGTAAACCCATCGGTAATGTGTCAAAGTATGCCTTGTCAGCCAGAAACAGAACATCTCTTAGCAGTCTTTAGGATACCGGGTATAGTAATAGGGCTTTGAGTTGGCCCATGTAAAATATATTGTTTAGGCTTTGTATCCTTTCAGGAAGGTATCTCCATGGGTGTTCCAGTTGTTGCATGTGTCTGGGCAAATGTATGCCAAAGGGGGCATTATATTCAATGACTGACCGAATGAAGGATGAACAAAGGAGGACAATGACATTCCTATTCTTAGACACAATCCCTTTATTTATAAGCAGTGCAATACTGAAGGACTTTTTTGCAAAGATGGACGTATATTTGTTAAATTTAGGTTATTGTCCACATAAGTTCCCAAATTCCAAACAAGTTGGTCATCTTTTAGGGGTATATTGTTAATGTGGTAGTTCCCTGGGGTAGATAACATCCCAAAGGATACAATAATGCATTTTTGACAATTAGTTTCAGTCCATGATTTTTGCACCAGTTATTTATTTGGGACAAATTTTCCAGCAGGATCTCTGCATCACTGGTGGATTCAATGACTGCTGCTAGCTTGCAGTCATCTGCAAACTTAATAAAGCAGAACGTTTTAGTATTGGCTTTTACTTCAGTAAAGTAGATGCCAAACAGGAGAGGTTCCAGTACTGTGTATTGTTTTGCCATCATCCATTGATTTGGTGAACTTTTCAAAAAAAAAAAATCCTCCAGGTTGAGTAAGTACTATATTCATTATATTCTTTTAATTTACTAAATTTCTTCCACTCTGCACTTTTTTGCTTACTAAATAACATTACTCTTAGTCTCTTCATAGCTTCAACCATATTTTTTGTATAAGTTCCATATTTTACCTTGACTCTCTTTTACCTCAATTCTATCCACTCGCATTTCCTCTCCCTGTCTTTTCTATTTCTTATCTACTTCCTCTTCTACCCATCAACCCACTTATCAGTTACTACCTTCTCTTTTCTTCTTACTTAATTGCCAGGTAATTGATTAGCTAAAAAATGTCAATACTTAAATTTCATTTTATTTAGATTATGTACTGTGTGCAAAGGTATCATGCTTTTTGTGGTTATTTTAAAACTTTTCTTCCCAGGCTTTAAATACTTATGTATTTATTATTGTTTATTTGCCTTTCAATAACTGGATTAGTCCACTGAGCAGGTAGCCCATTTTCACTGGAGACCCAAGGTGAAATGCTCCACACAAGGATAAAAATGAAAAAGGTTAACAATGCAATAATATGAATTTGAATATAATAAAATATATACATTGATATTATGCATGCAGAAAGAGTACAACAGATCAAGTAATCATGAAAATTCTAAAAAAAAACAGAAAATACTTAAATACTTAACTCCTTTTTAGTAGACTACTTATAATTGTTTTAGTATTCTATGCAAATATATGCTTTTTGCAGTTATGTTGTAGATTTTTCTCACTGATCCTCCTTTGAAAAGGGATATTACTCTCTCTGTCCATTCAGACTATTCCAGCAAACGTATGCAATAAATAAATAGGTGTATTCTTCTGTGCATGTGCAATTTCTACATCAAGTTGCACATTACTTACAGTACGGAGCTTGCCATTACAGCAAATCTGGCTGCCACACCCACAGATGGATAAGCTGACATCAGCCCCTGGCTCCATCCCTCACCGCATGACCCCCCCCCCAAAACTATGTTTCTAATTAAACATAGGTCACAGGCAGGGTTTTATTCCTCTGAGCCATAGGACAGGGCAAAACTCTTTAACATTGTCAAATAATTCTGACCACCCCTTTAATATGAATACATGTAGCATCATGGTAAAAAGGAAGTCATTATTATAATTAAGTGGTAAGATGATAAAAACTGATACCATCATTAAATAACTTAAGAAAGAGATATTCAGTTATTTGAACTTTGATCACTGTGTATCCACTAATCTTGACAAAGGTAATTTAATTCTAAAGAGCATATCTTGCCCCTACAAAAATCTCATTGCACCATTTTTCACCTCACCAACCGGATCCAATATTGAATGCAAAACTATGTTTTCAAACAAGCCAGAACTTGAAAATGTACAATACCTTACTAGAAAAATCATAGGGACAGAAATTTTTACTTATTCAGAAAGGATCACATACCATCACTATATTCTGTTTCTTATAGTTGACCAAGAGGCAAGCACTACTTGGTATATAAGAAACAATCGTCCCCACAGCAGCTATCTGCAGAGCTATATATAGCTATGGTATCCCCTCAACTTTATATTGAGCAGGAAACAAAACATGAATGAATGAATGAATGAATGAATGAATGAATGAATGAATGAATGAAGGCAAACCCTGAGCTACTGTTTAGACCATGTGTGATATTCTATAGTGAATCAGCAATGACAAAAAACACAGCATCAACTTTCATTTCTGAATAGCTATACTGCACTACCAACTGATAAGCATATTTCAATTGCCAACTCAACATCTTAAGCCCTAGATTGCTTCTGCCTTCACCTCAGCAAAGCTATGTCCCTATCCTACATTCTCAAATAAAGCCTTGACAGTAGCATCAGTACCTGTGACTCCATCAACCACAGGATGACTGTATTTTCAGTTTATGGCTCTGCCATTCCCCCAAACCATTGAATAGCTGCATATGTCAGTTAAGGATCTCAGCCCAGGAGAAACTCACTGCTTGGAAAAACAATGAATCTCACTTTTGCAACACATCAGCAAGTGGTATTTATTTAATGTATTCCAATTATTATAAACCCTAAAAATAATATCAGTACTTGTAACCCTCACTGATGTTCAAATGCACGGTCTGCTATTTAAAAGAAATATTAAACCCATTCTCCCAACTGACTGTCTCTGTGAGCAAAGCAACTCAACCTTGGAGTAAATCACTGAAAACAGGAACAGTGAAACTTACTTCTATGGCAGAACAACAAATGTTATTTATTTTTTAAAATTGACACAGGTATTGAAAGTACTATTAGTACTTGTGAAACTACCAACCAGCAAATTATTGCATCTGCAAATAAAGCACCTCTTGTCAGCCCTAACCACCAAATTACTGATCTTACCTGTACAACACAGCAGCAGCAAGTGCCCTTTATTTCTTCTAATTCTTATTAATAAAGACTGTAATTTATGTTTTTGTTGAACTAGCTTAGGGTCGTACCTCTTTCCACTCTTGTCATAATCTTCTTGGTCTAATCTGATACTTGAACATGGGATTCAGAGCAGGAGAATCTGCCCTCCTCTATTTATTTATTTATTGACATTTCTTTACCAAGAAAGTCCGACTAGAAACATGTTCATTTTCAGCGGAGGACCTGGGAGAAATGCTCCATGATTATATGTACAAAGACACTGACATGAAGTAATATAACAAAATGACTGGATTAAAATTAGAAGTAAAACACTGTACAAGTAAATCTACTCATAAAGACACAATATGTTAGTTTAATATAATAATTCTGAGGATATACTTCAAAAGAAGATGAAGAAGTGTTTTATGAAAGGAGATACGTTAGAAGGGAGACAAGTAATTATAATTCAGTGGAATTAGTATGGTGAAGAGCAAGAACAGCACCAAGAGCTAAAGAGTAATTCCTTTAGTAAATATTTGAAAGTATTAATGTTTGGTATAGTCCTTATAGATCTAGAGAGTCTCTTCCAGGTTTTAGATGCACATTTGGCATAGAGATTGAACCTGGATAATCTTTGAGGTTCATGGATGTCTTGGACTTGTTTTATTTTATTTATTTTATTTTACATTTGTTAACTGGGATGCTCCAACTGGACACAGGTCCATTTTCAGTGGAGGCCCAGAGAGAAGAGCTCCACAGTAAGTACAATTTTACACAATGTGTTAAAATACAGAATACAGAGAATTTTCAAACAATATGCTAAAATACAGTATACAGCAGAAGACATAGCAAGATATACAGGAAAAATAGTTGCACATGGTTAACAACAGAATAAGGATACAAATTCAATCAGCATTAGGAGAAGACCTAGACTGTAATATATATTACAGTAGGTGTATTAGGAAGTGAGGTATATAAGGAGAATAATTTGAAGACTTATGTAATACATAGCCATAGCCATTTATTCTTTAAGTGTGTTCTAAGTGAGTTTTTAAAGTGAGAAGAGGTAGGGGCAGAAATCAGAGCAGGTGGGAGATTATTCCAGGTTCTAGCTATGGAGTGGTAGAACAGTGCTTTTCCTGCAGTATTGTTAGCCCTAGAGATACAGAGGATGGGTTTGTCAGAATATCAGAGAGGACGATTTGTATTATAGTGGGTGACAAGTTGGCCTAGTGCAGGTTTTTTTTCTGGATGTGTTACCACATTGTAGGCAATGACTAATTGGAGATAGGTTAGTAGCTGGTGAAGTTCAAGCCATTGCAGTTCCCTTAGAGCCTGGCAATGGTTGGTTCTAAAGGTAGAGTTGTTTGCAAACATGGTAATTTTATTATAACATGATTCCTAGTCTAGCAAGGTCAAGTTTTCTAAGCTGGGTAAGAATTGGAGCAGCATACATTATGGTAGACAAGAGGTGAGTTTGGGCTAGAGTAATCCGTGCTTGTTTCGAGAGGAATTTCCTGTGCCTATATAGTGTTAATAGAAATATAAAAAAGGTAAGCCAAATGATGAAGTGAAGTACAAAAACAGTCCAGCTGGAGAAGAAAAAATGCAAGCTCCACAACGCTGAATAAATTTAACACAAACACTGATGAAGGACTTATGGTGTGAAAGCTTTGTTGTTTTATTTCTATTAAATTTATTCAGCATTGTGAAGCTTACTTTCTTTCTTCTCCTATATAGTGTTCCCCTTTTTTTATGGACTTTTTTGATATTTTATGAAATGTGGATGTTGAAGTGTAGATTTTTATCAATTTCAATGCCTAAGAGTTTGGTATGGTCAGAGGGAGAGATAATAGTGCAATTTTTGGAGGAAATAGTGAAGGATAGAGGGGTGGAAATGGTTTTGTTGGGGGTGAAAAGTAGTAATTTGTTTTTATTAGGGTTTAGGATAAGTTGGATTTGAGTGATCCAACTTTCCACAGAGATAAGAGATTCCACAGTGAGTTGTTGTAGGATGTGAAGTGATGAAGCTGAACAGATACGAGTTGAATCATCAGCATATTGTACAAGTGAAGCATGCTGTGTGGTGGTATGGAGATTATTGGCAAATATGGAGAAAAGAAGTGGGCCTAATATAGAGCCTAGTGGTACACCTATGGTAGTTGGGAGTAAGGGGGATAGTATACTTTGCCAATGGACAGATTGTTGCCTATTTGACAGATAGCTTTTAAACTAGGCTATAGTGGAAGGGACAAAGGATAGGGATGTCAGGGTGTCTAGTAGTAAGGAATGTGAAACGATGCCAAATGCTAGAAATATTGCAGATACAAAGTTATTATTATTTTTATGTTGGTTTTTCAGACTGGTGAAAGAGAGCAGAGTGGTGGTTGTGCTATGGTGTTGTCGGAAGCCATGCTGTGTGGGGGAGAGGAGATTGTGTGAATATAGGAATTGTGTTATCTGAGAATGCATACATTTCTCTAGTATTTTAGATAAGAGGGGTAGAATGGCAATGGGGTGATAATTTGAATATTAGTAAGAGCTGTCATAGGTTTCATTTAGGCAGACAGTGTTGATCGTTAGTACTAAGAGCAGTGTAAGAAGAGATACTATATAGTAATTTGTGAGTGGGGAGGAACTGACTGTAAGATAGGTAGTGGAGGAGTTCTAGCTAGTTTAGAGTTTTTAGAGCTAACAGTGAAGGCATCTATGAGATTTATTTGCTGCAAATGTAGCCACTTTATAACAATATCTTTTGCAAGGTTATACCTCCTTTTGATATAAGCAAGCATGTGCCTATTTCTAATGAATGTTCAACACTGTATACACCTATGCAAGCTAAGTATATGCACTATTTTTAAATGATGTTTATGTAAGCTATTGTAAATATTTTTCTCTCGTGTATGTGCACTTACATATATTTTCTATTTCATCTGATGTCCTGAAACTGTTTGTTATTTACATGTCAAAACTGGTATTAAATGTGAAGCTTTTCTCTCTGGCCTTCTATAGAAAAAGGGTTTTATCCCAGTTGGACCTTCCTGGTAAACAAATACAAATAAATAAACATTGTTCAAGCTTGTGTATAACAGAGGCATGCAGATTGATCAGAACTAGGGATCCATATAGTAGTGTGGGTGGGATATAAGTGGTTACTTTGGTAGAATAAGTAAAATATTTCCTAGCTCTGTACAACATGACGTTTTTTACTTTGTCTTTTTTATACAATTAGCTATGTGATAATGGAATTTAAGATTATTGTCTATATCCATTCCAAGAAGTTTGATGTGTGAGACAATTTCAGTGCTGGTGTTATTTAGTGAAGACATTTTAAAGCTATCTTTTTCATGGTAAATGCCTTAGAAAAGAATAATAGAAACTTTTTTTTTTTTCTTGGGGGGAGGGTTCAGTAAAACTTGACTATTCTAAAGCCAACTCTCTAGAGCCCTCTTGAATTATAGTTTGAAGATAGTTAACTCTGTCACTGCAACAGATGATGGTAGAATCATCTACATATTGTGTAAGGGTGATTGTTTAAGAGATGAATAAAGATTATTAATAAAGATGTTGAAATGGAGGAGGCCAGGGGTGGAGCCTTCAGAAAAAATTGATACTAACACGTAAGTAGGGAGAAGAGAGAAGAATGCCATTTGTCAGACTGATATCATAAATAAATAAATACATTTCAGTTAGAAAGGTAACTAGTGAACCATTGCAGTGTAGAATCTGATTAAGCTAAGGAGAGTAACTGTAGCAGAAGGTTATTATGGGAAGGTGTGTCAAATGCTTTTGCCAAATCAATGAAGACCGAAGAGATGAATCTGCCTTTATCTCTGACTTTATTAATGGTATCAGTGAATGAAATGAGGGCAGTGTTTGTACTATACTCTGGTCTAAATCCATGTTGTGGACTGGCTAGAAGCTTTTCATAGAAGATACTTTGCAGTACTTGTTTATGAACACATTTTTAGAGAGATGAAATAGTATAGCAATTGGCTGCCAGTTGGATATTTCACTGGAGTTACCACCTTTTTCAGAGAGATGATAATAATTGTTTCCAAAGGGAATGAACACATGCTTCTTCTTTGTTCCTGTTTATCAGTATAGAAACTGGGTAAGCATTAGCATCAGCTGCAGGCTTAACAAATTCAGTAAGAAGAGTACCAACAGATGCTGAGCAGGGACTGAGTTTATTCAGAAGTTGTCTTATGTAAGAAGTGGAAACTGGTTGTAATGAGAAGTTGGGAGAGCAGATATAGGATGGGGAAGGAAATACAGAGGATAGCACAAGGGATGTTTTAGTGAGTACCCCTACACTATTTATGAAATAGGAATTGAATTATGTTCCAGTATCAGATGGGGTAATGGTAGTAGTAGGTTCAGGAGTGTTATTTTCCCCAGGATGAATTATTCCTTTAATAAAGGACCAACGATTTTGGGGGGGGGGGTTAAGCCTGTGTGCATTTTGTAGATCGATATAATAAAGTCTCTTATTGATACTGACTTGTTTTTGGTAAGGGTACATTGTTCTTTGAAGCACTATGAGTTTTAGGGAGTTTTATGCTTTAGCCTTTCTTTCCAAGCATTCTATTAAGCATGAGAACTTTGCTATGTTTAGACAGTAAAACAGCACGATTGTTTTAAGCTCTTTTCTTTCTTGAAGGAGCAAGGCAATTTAAAGTGTTCAAAAAAAGAGCGGTGAATTTATTTACAGCTCCATATATGGGTATGTTCTTGAGGAATGTGCAGATGATAGCACTTAGGAAGGAGACATTGATATTAAAATTGAAGATGGGGAAACAATGAGTTGTTTTATATATGTGCTGCTTAGCCTGGTGAGTTAGATACTGAATTGTATGTATATGATTATGATCACTCAGGGAATCACATAGTATACCTGATTAAGTACATTTCCCTGGGTTAGAGACTATTATCCAGTAAAGAGTAGGCGTGGTCTGATTAGGAGTGGTTGAACAAGTAGGGGTGGTGATGAGTTACATAACGCCATAGAGGCTGAGGCTGGTGGCTGCAAAATGAGATGTAACATTTTTCCAATTAATATTGACATTCTTCAGGATTATTGTTTAATTTGAAATTTTAGTTAGTATCCAGTGTAGGATATTCTCCATGTTGGGCAGATTATTTCCAAATGGCATACATAAGGCAATAATGCATAGAGAGAGATTTGTTTTTATTTAGTTTGAGGTAAGAGATGAGGATAATTTATAGTAAGTTCATAAGAGTTACAGTACAAAATAGTTAATCCTCCTCCTTTTTTTGTGGAGTTTATCAATCCTTAGAATGTTGTAGCCTAGGTAAAGTATTTCAGAATCTTTTATACGAGGTTTAAGCCAGGATTCAGACACTGTTGAAATGTATGGTAAGCATTGAGAGATCAAGGCTTGAAGTTCTGTAACGTTATTGCATATTCTGTAGAAATTAATTCATAAAAATACATTTTAAATCTTTGCTTGCTATTGATGTGTTGATAGAGAAAGGCGATAAGTGCATTGTCATTGTAGAGGTGTGTCCAGAGTTTTGGTGAATGCCACCACTAAGGGCAATATTATTGCCCCACATAGGTTCATAGGTTCATAGGTTTATACTAGGCTATCTGCCCTAAGGCATTTATAAGCCTAGCCCAAATTATTGTGGCTTACTCCACCCCTTATATGAAAAAATACTGTGCCCATTAGTTTGTTGTGCCTCTGTCCAGCAGTGACCCAGAGATGATTCACAGGGTAAACCTACGATCTCCCATCCACAGGTCTAGATTTCTCTTGAACAGAGTCAGCGAGGTGCTCTGCCTCACATGGACCGGGATTTTATTCCACAGCATAGGGAGTCTCTGAGTGATAAATCTATCCCTCCAGCATGTCCTATTTATATCCGTGCTAAGGTTTAAGTTGCTTGCTCTAGTGGTTTTGGTGGATTTGGATTTTCTGAGGTGGAGCATGTCCATTAATTCCGGGTTGGACATGGCCTTGTATGTCAGGCACATGTCACCTCTGAGCAGACGGTATGCGACTGAATAGAGCTGGAGTTTCTTCAATCTGGCAGCATATGACAGATTTTGGAGTCCCTTTATCCTTTTGGTGAGGAACTTTTGGGGTCTCTCCAATTGCTGCAGATGTCGGGTGAGATACATCCCGAATGGGGCATTGTACTCGATCATTGGTCTGATAAGTGAAGAGTACAGGGGAACAATGACCTCACTAGATCTGGATGTGAATCCCTTCATGATCAGGTGGGCAATGTAGAAGGTCTTTCTAACCACTTTAGCAATGTGAGTGTCAAAAGAAAGGCCACTGTCAACCTGGGTCCCCAGGTCCCTGATAACCTCTTCTGTGCTTAGTGGATTGCCACCTATATGGTAGCTTGGGGTTACCTTGTTTTTCCCGAAGGGTATGACTATACATTTTTTGGCGTTTAACTTCAGGCCATGGCTCTGGCACCAGCTATCTCCCTTCTGAAGGATATCAGTGTCCGATGCACTTTCCACTATGGCGCCCAGTTTGCAGTCATCTGCAAACTTTGTCAGCCAAAGTCCTCCCATGTTGGCCTGTACTTCTGAGAAGTAGATGCCAAACAATAGGGGGCCAAGGACCGAGCCCTGTGGGACACCACTTGTGACCGGCTTGGAGTCTGACACAGCGCCAGCAACTCTAACCCTGTGGGTTCTGTCCTTAAGCCAGTTTGCAACCCATCTTGTGACATATGGGTTTACATTTAAGCTGGTAAGTTTTTCTACAATACCCGAGTGGGGTATTGTGTCGAAAGCCTTTGCAAGGTCAAGGTAGGCTGTATGGACTGCCTTTCCCTCATCAATGGCCTTGGTGACTATTGCGAAGAAGTCGACCAAGTTCAAAAGGCATGATCTTCCCTTGACAAAGCCAAACTGGGTCGGGTCCAATGTCTGCAAGTCCCTATATGTTTGTTAATGAGCTCCATTCTGCTCCTGTCCATAGCTTTCCAGACTAGACTTGTTAAGCTTATGGGGCGGTAATTACCAGGGTCCGTGAGGCGCCACCTTTGTGGAGTGGGACCACAGTTGCCGTGACGCCACTCCTTGGGCACGTATCCTGTGGTAAGGCTGAGATTAAACAGCTGCCTTATGTGCGGGTTTAATTCCTCATTTAGCTCGTGTAGCACACAGCCGGGGACACCATCCGGTCCCATTGATGCTGTGTTTTTAGCTTTAGAGAGAGCAGCTTTCACCTGTGCATTTGAGATGTCCGGGAGGCTACACTCGGCTGGGATAGTTATCTCTCCTTTGGGGGGGAGAGGGGGGTGAAGTTTGCACTGAACCTGTCTGCCAGTATGTTGGCAATGTCTGTGGGTTCAGTGATTTTTGTATCATTTTGGACTAATTCTGAGCATATCTGTGAGTTTCCACCCAGGTTCCTAACATAGCTGAAAAAGGCCTTATGATTGTCCTTTGAATCTATGGCAATTTTTCTCTCAAAATTGGCCTTAGTTGATTTTATGAGTGCTCGTATTTTTTACTAATAATGATCAGGGGTGACTTCCCTTTTATGGATTTTGTTCTATCATGTAATAGCTTTCTCCTCTTATTGTAAAGTTTGTTAATGGCTGGGGTCCACCAGACTGGACGTTTGCCCTTTGTGGAAAGAGTCTTGGTTTTATTTGGGATTGCCTGATCCATGCAGTCCTGGAGGTGTTCATAGAAGGCATTTGTAAGGGCTTCCAGAGCTTGGGTTGTGGTTTCCTCTGACTCAGGGGCCTTGAAGGATACCACACCAGTCTTGAGTAGTGTGAAGTTTGCTTTAGAGAAGTTCTTCACTATGGTCTTTTTGTTTGGGGTGGGGCGGGATGTGGATTTCCAGTGAGATTAGTTTATGATCAGATCTCACCAATGAGGGATATACTTCCGGTGTGGAGCATTTTGTCCCCATGTTTGTGACAATGAGATCTAGTATATTTTCTCCTCTCGTGGGAACAGTGACTAGCTGTTCCATGGCATTTGAATTTATGAACTCCAGGAACCGTTGGGCTAGAAAGTTAGGGCTTGAGTAATGTTCCCAGTCTATATTCGGGTAGTTGAAGTCACCCAATATGATGGTGTTTGGAGATACATTTATACCCTCCAGTGTCTTCAGGAAGGCTGTGTGGGGTTCCTGAGTTTGAGAGGGTGAGGAATGTATGACAGTCTTAGCATTATTTTTATTTTAGGGTTTGCTTTTGACCTAATGAAGAGCAAGTAATGGATCTTGTACTTACAATACAGATGGAGTGAATCATAAAATATATGTAATGAGACTGAAAGTGAGGAAAAGTTAATAGTATAGAGGGAGGAGATACTTACAGTGGGGTAGTTATGCCTAGGTGCAATGCAGGTATGGCAATTTGTGAGAAAGGGCAATAAGAGAAAAGAAGAGTATTTATTATTACGGAGAGTATTTTTGAAATATTGTTCAGCCGAGCCACCATGATATCATGTTGTGAGTTTTAGCTAGGATTAGATGAAAAGATATAGTAACAATTTAATGACACATTACTTATTGAAGAGCAAGTTTGAGTGAATTTAGTACTGTAGTAGTACTGAAAAGAGGAATAGATAGTAGATTTATTAAGGGGAGGAAAAAGGGAGAAGGTGTTCAAAAATCAGTAACATGGAGAGATTTAGAGTGTGAGGCTGGTGATGTATTGATATGGGTTGCTGAAATTGATGAATAGAAGGCATAGTAGACTAAATGAGTAATATAAGGGGACAGGCTAGGAGGAGAGGAATGGGAGGTGATATGTCCTCCCATGCAGGGGAAGGGGGTGGGGATTGGGGGTTGGCTAGAGGAGCTCAGTGAGTCCCCACACCCAAAGCTTTAAAGTAAGCCACCAAAAACATTCACTAAGCAGGGAGACTATAAAGATACAAGGTTTCCCTTAGTTGGGCCTTTGTTACTTATGGTATTAAGTAGAAGCACAGGCCTTAGGAATTAGCACACTATAGTTGGAGACTATATAAAGGCTCTCTGTTTCGATCTTCGGCTGGGGTGTCTTCTGTGTGGAGTCTGCATTTCCTCCCTGCAGTCATTTGGGTTTCCTCCCACATCTGCAAAGACATGCTGCAAGTGGATTGGACACATTAAAATTAGTGCGTGCATGTGTGTGTGTGTGTTCCGTGGAAGGTTGGGCACCGGGCTGGCAACTTGACACTGTAAAACTCCACTGCCAATCATAAGCAGACAAGGTGATCCGCTGTGGCAACCCCTAACTGGGAAAAGCTAAAAGAGAGAGAGAGAGATGGAGACTATATAAAAATAGCATTAATGCAGTGTGGAAGGAGACCAATGGCAGTATATTGTTATAGCATTCAGGAGGTATTAACTTGCTTATTACATGAAAAAATAATTAAATATGGGACATTAAAATAAGTTCAAACTCATTTTATTTAACAAGGCCACAGTGTTGGTTTACAGCTTTGAAGCCATTCTAGATAACTGGCAACATTTTGTGCACCCACATTTTATATCAAGCTGGCTGTTTATAAATGTTTTATTATGTAAGCGTCCCTTGCTTTTACTGCTTATATTGACAGAATGTTGCACTTGACTGTTGATACAGAAGAGGAGATGGTCAAGAAAATTTAGCTGGAAATATCTTCACTGGATGCAACACATTAGTCCTGCCTGAGAGATGACTGCAATCAAACCACAACCAAACAGACACAGCATTTCACAAAAATATTCCAGGACTATAGCATCTTTTTATAAATCACTAAAAGGGAAGGTAAAGAGAGATGATAGTTTAGTTTGCAAAATATAAACTTTAAGACTTATATTCTATCCTGAATGGCACGATAAGTAATATTATACTTCTATTGTGGTATAATTGACAAAGCTTCATTTTCCAGTGACAGAATTAATACATGCTCAGATGTAGAGGGGAAGGATTGAATCATACAGAGATAGAGCATAGATACAGAGAGCTGAGAAAATAAGAAAAGCAGGCTGGAGTATGCTACAGTAGGTCGCTAGTAAAAGAGCAGCTGCTAAAAGAATATTGAGATATATGGAGACAGAGAGAGTAAAGCTAAGATGAGAGATTAGAAGAACAGCACAAAGACAAGTAGTAGTATGAGAAACATTGCCGGAGAAGACACAATGGACTCAGTGGAAGTTCGCAACTCACATTAGCACACAAAGCTCATAGGTGCAGTTATTCACAAACAATTCACTCAATCACATCTGCAGACATGACTACATTAAAATTAGCATAGTTAATTGTTCAGTGTAAAATCTGGTCAAATATTTACACACAAAGTCAACAAAATGTCTGCAGAGAATACAATATCTCCTTGTAAGCCTACAATTATTCTGGCTTCATAAGAATTATAGTTGTCAAACTAATAACAACACTGCTGCATGCTTAATACAATAAATATTCCTCAAATAAGTGTCATCTGTTCTATAATAATAATAAGCTGACTTTGAATTCCATGATATGTCTGCTCAAATCATTCATAAGGTTTTTCTTTCTGATGTCCGGCAAGTGTGCATACATCCTATCTCTTACCCTTCTGGATGTTTTTCCAATATGAAACGCATTGCAAAACTTACAGCTAGCAAGCTACATAACATTTCTTAACTCACAATTAAGGTACTCATTTAACATGAATGCAGCCAACTGAAAAATAATCAGTCCTTCTAATGTATGGGCATTGTGGACAACATCCACATTTAAACATGTCCTTGTTGTTACTATTATATAATGCATGTTTCCCATTTTCCAAGTAATTTTTGAATGCCTTTCCTCTTTTGTAAACAATGTATAATCTGTCTCCTATTTTGCTCTTGAGTAAGCTTTCCCTCATTAAATAATTCCAGTTTTTATTAATACAGTCCACTATGGCTTTACTGCCAAAGATAAGGTCAAAACAAACACCTTACTGCCCATAAAGCTAGTATTTCCAACCAGAGTGATACCACCATAGTCAATAGCTAAAGCACTGTTATTAATCAATGTCCTATGTAAAACATTCACTCGCTTTTAAATAAACTCCCTCTTAATTTCAGCCACAAAACTAGATTGGTAATCTCTTCTTATTGTGTCTGAGGCAAATGGTCCATTTGGCCAGAATGGTGTCCAAGGATCAAGTATTTCTAATGGAAAGTGATGTTTTAGTAAGTATGTTTCTAAGAAGAGGTTACCCACCTAGTTTTGTGAGGTGAGATGGGAAGAGAGGGGTCCTCCACAAAAGTAAAAAGAAGGAAAAGGTATAAAGATGCAAGAACAGTGAAACAGAGAAACCTATAATATGCAGCAGCAGCAGCAAATGAAAGAAAATATGAACATTGAGATACTCAAAAGAATATATTAGAAAATTGGGGGGGGGCGAGAAGATGGAGAGGAGCATTACACGGTAAAAAATGGAAATACTCCAGTGATTTTAGCTGCTGTTTTCTGGTTAACCATCTGCATTACAGTAGGGGAAGTAGAGGTAAATAAGAAATGGCAAAGGTACAGTAGCAAGCAAGGAAGGAAAGAGTGTAAAGGGGAGGGAGAATAGAAAGAAAGATAGGGAACGAAAACACAAATAAGGAGAACAAAGGAACACGGGGACAGATGATAGAATTAAACATGGAATGAACAGAGACAAACATGGATACATACATATCTGCAGTCGCCAGGTGAATACCTACAATCGGAAAGTGAGGGAGGAGGACTGAGCACAGTAAGAAGCCAAAAGATGATAAATCTGTCTTGGTTTACGGAGTGGGTTTAACCTGACAACATTGTGGAATAGTAAGGTTAAAGCTAGTGAAATGGAATAGAGTGAGCTGCAACAATCAGATAAAAAGAAAAACCTGTGACAGTCTGCGCAGACCTAAGATAGACATCACTCTGATACGAGAATCAAAATAGGAGCTAATAGAATGTGCAAAAATACTAAGTTTAGAAAACCCAGAAAGGAATAGGATTGCAATGTTAGAAGGGAGAAGATGGTGTCACTTTGGTATTCAGGAATAAACTATATGGGATTGTGGAGAATGTAATCAAAAAAGACAAGGCAGATGCATTGCATGGAAATGTAGAGTAAAGGGAATAATGTGGACATAGGAAATATATATATACCCTAAACAGGAACAACATAGCCTTTATACAGCATTCCTTGATCAAGAAGAACAACTAGAAACTAACGTAACCCAAAAAAAACAGAACGTCACTATAACATTCTCTAACAAGTGTACAGAGTATTTAGGAAACAGGAATTTAAAAGGAACATGACAAAGAAACTGAAAGAAAAGATAAGGGCAGGTAGTAACAGAACATATGGAGGGGAAACACATCAAGGGGGAAAAAGAGTCACTTTTATGAGGAGATGCCTGGTCCACATGATCAGGGTAGACTG
Organism: Protopterus annectens; assembly: GCF_019279795.1. Lineage (NCBI taxonomy): Eukaryota > Metazoa > Chordata > Ceratodontiformes > Protopteridae > Protopterus > Protopterus annectens. The sequence goes on from NC_056735.1 coordinate 538,842,532, forward strand.
ATACTCAATAGCAGCACAGGGAAGCCAAGTGTGGAAAGCAGTGGCAATATAGGAAAAATAACTTTTGGGCCATGTGCCAGTGAATGAGAGGGGGCTATATTTAGCCAAAGCAACAGAAGATTATCAAAAGAAAGAACAGATAGGTAGACTATCTCAACTGATATGTAAATCAAGGATAGAGGTATTTCCAATGGAAGAATGGAACCATACAGAGCAAGGAAACCATTGGCTTTTACTCATGATTGTGGACATTAAGATGATGGCAAACATCCTGGGCACAATGGTAGACTGTAAGAGAGGAAGGTAAAAAATGGGTTTGCCAGAGGTGGTATGATGACATGATTGACAGACCTCGATGCTTTGCCAGAGATGGCTTGCATCTGTCACCCCTGAGCTTCCAGATACTGGCCAAGGCTCTTGCCACCCCTATAGTGCCGTTTTTAGGCGGTGTTACAAAGACCAATTTACCACCATAACAGCTGCAAACAAATGCAATCTGAGGGTCATGCTGCTCACTGCTAGATGTCTAAAAATCAAAATACACTTGGTCGAAACACTCCTTAAAATGGAGAACATCGACATGTGTGTTGTAACAGAGACCTGGTTCAAGGCAGCAGAAAGTACCCTGTACTACCAGGCTATAACTCATTCCAGGGTAATCCTATGGTCTAGACTTGTAAAGACTCCAGGGCCATTATCCTAGTACATACTTATGAACCTGTAAACCTATGGTAGAGTTGAAGACCACTACTGGGAACCAGTGGAATTCATGAAAGCGTAAGAAAGGAGGGAAGAAGGAAGAGAAGAGACAGTACTGTTGGCCCTTTGAAAAACCTTCAGTTAGGTAAACTGGGATGCAAAAGCAGTGAGTGTAAGGCTGGAAAAACAGAGAAAAGTGAGTGAAATGCAAATTTCTTCTATATGCAGAAGAGTGTGCCTTGCTCTACACGGATATAGAGAAGGCAACAGAGAGCATGTCTGCAGTTTTGGAACACTTCAGTGACATGGTGGGACTAAAATTTAAGATGATAAAAACAATACTGGTAAGTGTGGGGATGAAGAAAAAAAATGTCATGGGAAATATAACAGAAGAGACATGCCCATAACAGAAGAGACATGGAGTACATGTGATGCTGTCAGTAATAGGGATTAAAAAATTGAGAAGTAATGTGAAGAAAATTTTAGACAGCAGGGATAAAATTTCATGTATAGTAACACGATAGATAAGCAAAGAATGATGGTGGCTCTCACTGGTTATACTGTGTATTCTGAGGAATCTTCCAGTGGATCCATACAGGAAAGAATGGAAGAGCTGCAAAAATGACTTATGAGTAGTAAAAAAAAGAGAAATTTGGTAAAAAGAGTTATGGTGAGACTAAGCAGGGAAAAAGTACAATGCAGAATGCCATATAACCTCGCAAGCACACATACATAGGTTCATAGGTTCATAGGTAGGTACTAGGCTATCGGCCCAAGGGCCTACATAAGCCTAGCCAGCAAGGTTCTATAGCTTACGCCACCCAAGAAAGTTATTTTCCTGTGCCACTGTCCAGCAGAGAAACAGAAGAGATCCCTGGGGTGTATTTCCTATTTCCCATCCATTCATCAAGATTTTTCTTGAAGAGTGCTAATGAAGAACTTTGCTTGACATAGATGAGTAACTTGTTCCAGAGTATAGGAAGTCTCTGGGACAGGAATCTATCCGTCCAGCATGTCCTGTTTATTGTGGTGACAAGGTTTAGGTCCCTAGATCGTGTAGCTTGGAAGGATTGGGATTTCCTTAGGTGTAGCATGTCCAACAGCTCTGGGATTGACATAGCTTTATATGCTAAGCAGAGATCACCTTGAAGTAGGTGATATGCTATGGAGTAAAGCTGGAGTTTAATTTGACAATGAAGAAAGAAAGTAAAAAAGGGAGATAAGACAATAAGGTAGACAAGGAGCTAAGATGGAAACACTGCTGGAATAAGAGCAAAGAAGCTATAACATTTTTGGAATATGCAATGAGGAGACATGTAACAATGAAAAGATGATGGAGAAGGGAAAGCTAGGGAGGGATTAGCAAAGAAGAAAGTAGAAAGATGGAAATTATAGATGAAGAGAAATTACTGAAGTAGGTAAGTGGAGGAGAGTATTCAGAATACAAAACCGAAAAGGGCTACCAGAACAGGAACAGTGGCCACATACATTACTTAAAGAAGTATGGATGACTCAGAAGAAAGGAAAAAAGGATAAAAGAAAAAAAAAAGAAAGAAAGAAAAGCATATTGGAATTAATGTGGTTAACTAAAGATGAAGAAAAGCAGAATAACATAGGAGGACCTGAAATTCGAGGCATATGAGGCAAGAAGGACAAACACACAGAAAGAGGAGAAAATAGAGGTGGGGTGAAGTAGGGCAAAGAAAGGATGGAATGAGGTATAAAAATAGCACAAGAAATGGAACAGACATATAGAAAAGGCAACCAGCTATTAAGAATATTGTGTAAGTGGTACTATACTCCAAAGAAGCTGGTGTAAGGAGATAGGGAAGAGAATAAATATTTGTGATGTGGACGTGATGTGCATTGGTACAGGACAGATGGAAACAAGCATTGGAAAAATGGTGACATATATACCAAAATGGGAGGAAAAATGCATTTCAATTTTGTTTGGAATACAATAAGGTATCAGTGAAAAAGGAACTCAAAATGAAACAAGTTATTGTATTTCAGCCAGAGAATGTTATTGCTTTTGACAATAATTTGAAGAGTAAACAAAGAATGACCACTCAAATTATATATATAAAATTACCATAACAAGGACATGAAGTTGGCAAAAATAAGAGGATGGCAAAGATACATTCAGGAAGACAGAAAGAGGTTCTAGGATGCTATGAGATAATGAAAACTGGGGAAGGGTATGTGAACATGAGAAGGCTAGAGAAGGAATGTAAAACGGCTGGCTGGCTAAGGAAAGGGACACTATGCATGTGGATTGTATATGCATATATGTATATATGTATAACACATTTCATAATAAAAAAACAAAATATTTCACTGTTAACTTTAACCAGATTTGATGATCATGGAATTAGGTAGTTTCATTCATTCATCCATTCATTCATTCATTCATTCATTCATTCATTCATTCATTCACACAAAAATAATATTCTATTAGGTTAAATATTTTATTTCTTTTCCAGTGTTAATGTTTTCAGTGAGACTGAGTGCTGTATAAATTATTTAGCCTCTGTCCTCTCTCTTGTTGAGATATCTAGGGTTGTATAAAATACATTTATTTTCACGCAACTCTTCTTGAGATAAAATCCTCTATCTGTGTAACTATAGTTTTCATTAATATTTGAAATAATTGAAATCATTGCTGTCTGTTTCAGCTCTGCAATTCATAATCTAGCTGAAAAAATTACAGGATGTGGGGTCAATGCAGCAAATGGACTGGAAGATATGAGTAAATACTGCATTTAAACTTATGACAGTTAAATGGGAAACCTCTCTTTTCAATAATAGTCACAATTTTGTCTCACAATCCTATGCTGCTTTGAAATGCCTAACTCTATTGCTTGTCAAACAGAAGAGAGAAAGAAAAGGCAAGCTAAAATATTAACTATGCAGAGATCTCTTCTCGTCCTTGTTTATATGCTTACCTCTTATTAGTGAGCTCCTGCTGCTAAGATACTCCCACAATGCAGCTGTTCAATCACTGGGATCACTTTGATGTGTTCCTCTGTTTATCAAGTCATAAGACACCTATGTCAAATTACACCTGACTTTTTTTTATTATTCTGTTTGCCAGAAACAAGTAATTTGGATGAATCAGTATCACGAGGCTGATATGACATCTAGTTTGTGTAAATGTTTGCCTTTTTAGAAGTTTCTGAGATCTTTAATTGTTTGCATACAATTATATGCAATGCTGGGTTATCATACATCTGTGTAAAATTAGATAATATATAACCTAGTCTTCAGAGTCTTTAGAACAGGGATAGAGTGCTGCTACAACGTTTATGACATACGTATAACAAATAATTAAGTCAGTCAACTGAGACACAGATTGCTAGGACTGTACATTCAAAACTGAAAAGCAATTGACTGGTATTCATAATTCTGGGTTTTGCACTTGAGCAGTAGTTATCTGTGAAAAGTGACACTATGCCTATATATAAATACAGTCAGCACAGGTTATTCACACTGAGTGAGTAAATGTGAAGACATTTTAAGAATCATGCCCACTTGTGGTAAAAGTGTAGTACCTGAAGATAGGCATTAAGTATATGCAAAGTACTAAGTGAAAGCCTTAGGCTTTGTATGATTTTGTATATACTCATATACTGCAGATGAACATGGCTATGCACAGTCATGCTTAAAAGACTTAGGGCAAGTGATGGACAGTCCAGCTTTTGTTATTAATATTTAAAAAAATAAAGTAGTTTGCATTTTTTTATATAGTGGTATTCTTATCTGGTCACCCTGTTGATTGCATTAATGGAAAGGGACAGATCGGAAGGACTGAAAAAGGGAAGACATAAGAAAGAAGGGTCACAGAAGGAAGATATCAAGAGGGTTGTGCTAGTGCAGGTGGTAGAGGACGGGTACTATGTTTTTGGCAGTGTAGACCCTCCAGACAGGATAAGAGAAAGAAGAGGGTGAAAAGGAATGTAGCCAAAGAAACCTCCCCAGCCTACCATGCTCAAACATTTTCACTGCCAGATGATGATGCAGTTGAAGACCCCAGTGATGAGGGGCAGTTGTCTGTAGCTTGACACCAACTGGGGCTGTGAATCTTCTACCTGCTGAGGAATACCCTCTGTTGGCTGAAGGCATCTGTTCTTGACCTGCTCCACCATGTCCTCAACCAAGTTCAGAAGCTTCTGCTCAGTGAGACATGCAGTGCTGCCACATGCCAGGGTGCTTAGAAGATCAGTGCAACTGCCTCAACCTGAGGGGATGTCCACGTACAAGCAGAGAGTAAATGTTCCCTAACCACGAAGGCATGTAGCTAGGCTGCTCCTGAAGAATTTGGATCTGTAAGTAAGTGAACAGAAATGGGTGTAAAAGAAAATAAAGAAGGACAAAAGAATGCAAAATTAAAATAAGAAAAATAGAGAAGTGGAGACAGAAAAAAAATACACACAGTACATTCACTTCTCAGTGTCATCATCAGACCCCTTTTTCCCATTTTCTACATGTGGTCAGGGAATCATGTCAGCTGTCACCAGCTCTCTCGGTTCAATGCCACACTCCTGTCTTCTTCAGCATTCATGCCTGACTGTTGCAGATGTTCTTTAACACAATCCATCTGCCTCTTTGCTGGATGTCCTCGTTTACTTTTACCTTCTTCCTGTCTCTCCCAAATCTTCTTCACCAGATTGTCTTCTGCTTTTCTGCACGTGTCTAAACCACTGTAATCTGTTTTCTTTGATCTTTTCTGCAATTGAAGCTACTTTGACTTCTGTTCTTATGTTCTAATTTCTTCATCTGTCCCACAGTGTGCATCCTACCACCATTCTCAGACACTTTATTTCCATCACCTCTAGCTTTTTCCTCTGCTCTGCCTTTACTGCCCAGGTTTCTGTACCATACAGTAGTACTGGTCGCACCACTATCTTATACACCTTACTTTTCAGCTTCTTTGGCAATTTTCTGTCATATACTATACCTGACACTCTATGCCAGTTGGCTGCCACCCCTCTGATTCTAGCTTTGATCTCTTCATTCAGACCTCCCTTCTACTCAGCCACCCCTATTTACCTGTTGCACTATCTTCCCTTCTATCTCAATTCTCAGCTTCTTCTGATTTCCCCAGTTTGCTACCATTACCACAGACTTATCTGTGCTTAGTTTCATCCCATGTGCCTTCAGTTTTGCATTCCATTCCCCTATCCTTTGCTGAAGTTCTTGCTCAGTCTACCTGTAATGCCACATCATCTGCATACAGCAACTTTGTTGATCTGTCCCCTCCAACCTGTTTGCTATTGTAGTCCATCACCAGTATGAACAGAAGTGGACTCAGAGCTGAATCTTGGTGTACACCTACTCAAACTGGGAACCCCTCTGTGAGGCCAAACACTGTTCATACTTGAGTCACTGGGTTCTTGTACATAATTCTACCAATGTTTCTGGTACCTCAAACCACTGCAGTACTGCCCAGATCAGCTTTCTTGGGACCTTGTCATATGCTTTCTGCAAGTTTAGGAATGCCCAATTGGACTTTTTCCTCATCACTAGCTTCTTTTCAACTATTTGTCTCACTGCAAACATCAGGTCAGTTGTGTTGCATCCTGATCTGAATCTGAACTGCTCATCTCCCATCTTACATTCTACTATTCCTTGAGTATCTGTAAAACCAATTAACCTACCAAACATAAACTGAGAATTGCTACACTTAATGTAGGTTTACTGACAGGACACAGCTTGGAAGTGGATGACATGGTGATATGGAGGAGGCTGGACATCCTATGTGTACAAGTGACAAGGTGAAAGGGCAGTGCAGCAAAGCCACTTTTCTTGGGATCCACAGTCTATTACTCAGGAGAGGGACAGGCTAGAAATGGTGTGGGAATTGTGGTGAGAGAGAAGCTTCAGAAGGCAATGAGGGATAGCATCAGAATTAGTGACAGACTCATGACAGTCAGATTCCAGTGTAATGATAGGGCAATATACATAATCTCAGTCTATGTCCCACAGCTGGGTAGTGATAGCAAGAAATAAGTACATTCAGACAGCAATTGCTGGACCTACTAGATAAAACAGGCCAGTATGAATTAGTGTTGATAATGGGTGACTTGAGTGCACATATTGGGACACACAGACCAGGATACGAGGACTGCCTGGGTCCACATGTGTGGGGTAACAGGAATAAAGAAGGAGAGGCCATTCTAGGCCTTTATCTGGCAAATGGCTTGTTAGTAGCCAACACATGGTTCAGAACGAGAGACAGTCACAAGATCATATACAACAGCAGCCAACATGCAAGTCAGGTAGACTTCCTCCTAGTAAGGAAAAGGCACTGGGGTAGAATCAATGATTGCAAATTCATCCCTAGTGAAACAGTCAGACACCAGCATAAACCACTGGTTGCCACAATCAGCTGCAAGCAGTGGTCAGAGAAGGCACTAAGGTCAACAGAGACCAGGCTGAAGACCTGGAAGTTGACTGGAGAGAAAATACAACAGTTCAAGGAATTGTTCGGGGCTCTAGCACCCCAAGAAGAGGAAGAAATAGGTGGAGTTGAAAAAGAATGGCAGCGCCGCAAAACAGCATGTGTGAGGACTACAGAACAGATATGTGGTCGAGTGAAGTATGGAAATAAGGTACATAAGAACAGTTGGTGTGGAATGCAGAAGTCCAGAAAGTCATCAAAGGAAAGAAGGAGTGCAGGAAAAAGTGGGAGACAGAAAAGACCAACCAGGCTAGGGAGGACTACTGGTTGGCTAACAAAGAAGCTAAAAAGAGTTGTAATAGCAAAGAATGAGGCATCAGAGGCACTCTACAACTTCTGGAAAGTGACTCAGTAGGTGGCACAAAGAAACTATATCAGGTTTAAGGCAAAGACAGAAAGGTAAAGAAGGTATTCAGATACACTTCATAAGGGATGCCAGCAACAACCTGCTCACTAGTCCACAGGACATCAAACACAGACGTAACGAGTACTTCCAGCAGCTTTTAAATGAAGAATACCCCACAGAAGCTGTACTGCCCCAGAAACAGACTAAGATGAGCAAAGAAGAAGAGTCTACCATACAATAAGTAAGAATAGCACTAAAGAAAATAAAGTCAGGGGAAGCAGCAGGCTCAGATGAGGTCTCAGCGGATATGATAAAGATGAGGGCGAGATAGGAGAAATGGCTCCTGGGGGTACTTATAGCAGTGTGGAGAGCAAGGCATATCCCAAATGACTGGAGAATAAGCATACCCATCCAAGTGTACAAGAACAAAGGAGACATCCACAACTGTGGGCAGTACAGAGGCATCAAACTGCTGTCACATTGCATGAAAGTTCTGGACAAGGTGATTGATAAACAGTAAATTCACATATAATGTTATACATCTTTCAATTTATTATTATTATCAATCAATTTTATTTTTATTAAATTTTATTGAACTAAAACAAAATATATGGGAAGTTTTTATACATACTTGGAAAGAATGAATCTTAATGGGGTTTACATTTGTAGTCTATTAATAGTAACATAAGAAATGATAATACATTCTATATTTCTGCCTGATATTGGTTTGGTTGCAATACTGTACTGAAACCACTTCAGTCCTTCTGTGACCATTATTATAGCAATAACCCACGCCTGGGTGTGGGTAATGCTAAATTTACCCACGGTTGGCGTGGTTTGGTCGCGAGGGCGACGCCCGTAGGCCCAAACAAAGCCAACCGTGGTAATTAGCATTACCCACACCCAGAAGTGGGTTATTGCTATTATACCATGACATTATTTAAGAAAAGAAACTATTACTTTTCTTAAATAATGGCATAGTATAATGCCTGTTTACTGCCCTTCCGCAGATGTCTGGCATCCGCGGCAGTTCTGATGTACTGCGCGCCTGAGCAGTACATCAGAGCTGTGGGCAAAAGCAACGGAGAAAGCAAGATCTCCGTTGCTTTTTTTTTAGTGTTTCGCTATGTTAAACTCATTTAACATAGCGAGACAGTTTTAAAATAAGCAACAGACATCTCCGTTGCTTATTTTAAAACTGTCTCGCTATGTTAAACTCATTTAACATAGCGAAACACTAAAAAAAAGCAACGGAGATCTTGCTTTCTCCGTTGCTTTTTTTTAAAACACTGTCTCGCTATGTTAAATGGGTTTAACATAGCGAGACAGCTTTAAAATAAGCAACGGAGATCTCCGTTGCTTATTTTAAAGCTGTCTCACTATGTTAAACCCATTTAACATAGCGAGACAGTGTTTTAAAAAAACGAGTTATACTAATTGAAAAAAGTCCGGGCGACCGGACCTTTTTCCATTAGTATAACTCGATTTACAACGGGCACGCTGGCCAATCAGCGTGCACGTTTTGGGGGGATCATGGTATAATTATAAATACTCTTGAAGTTATATATAATAATGAAACTAGTTAAAGACATAATACTGAATTTATTACTTGAGACTCCTTTTTGATTTGATTGCAGTACTGTAAGGAACACACACTAGTCCTTCTACTACCATTCTTCATAAATCAGAAAAAATAAAAATAATTTTTAATTAATAATGTTAATAATATAGTTGTATATAAATGAAATTAGTTAATGACAGAAAACAGAATTTTTTACTTCATTTATACTTACCAGCACTATCTAGAAGTCTTTTGATTCTCCTACATGCTTGTCAACGTTATACTATTTTCTCTTTGCTAGATGGAGAAAACATATGGTCATTGTTGTCTACCTGTATCTCACCTTTTTCCTTAACATTTCTGATATGCTCTGCAAGGCATTTCAGTTACTGTTGCAATTGTTTAGTGTATCGTGTTTGCTTATTTAAACATTTATTTACTTAAGAATTCTCATACTGTGCCAATATTTCCTTTATTGCAGGTTGAAATAGTAGGACTGCATCTTTCTTCAAATTATTATACTTTGATAGTTGTGTAGAGAGCTTGTCGGTTTGAGGAAGGCAGGGATTATCTTGAATCTCACTATGCACTTTCAGTTTAGGTTCTACTTTCTGCTGTTATGGTTTCCATGCCTAAGTTGCAGTTTTATGAAACAGTCTGTGAATTTGCTTCAGGCAGAAGCTGTACACACACACACAAACACACATATAAAAATGTTACAAATGAAGGGAAGTTTTCACTTCTTTTCAATTCAACCTTCATTATATTAAACATATTTACTGTTACAGTTGGATGCAGTACATATCAGAACAATAATGTATGCTTTGATCATTTTTTGCTTGATAACAGTAAGCATTTAAGGGGAATGTTTAAAAATGTATGCAGAGGTAATAAAACTGCCTGTTTTTCACTAAACTATGAACTGGTCGTTCACTTGGCACTACAACCTCTCTCCCCACAATCTCCACAAGGACTATGGTGTGATGCCTGATGGAGTTGAGACAAATTGTACAAAATTGATCTGCATGTACTTCAAGTACTAACTAATGTAATACTGTAAATGAAATCATGTGATGAAGATGATGATGATAACATAGTTACATTTGTCATGCAGCCTGAGGAAAGTGGCACACAATCCCCAAGTTTAATGGCAGGATCTCACAACCCACAACATGTTAGAAATTCTGCAGGAACAGTGCATCACACTAACATTACATGCATTCTTGCACAGGAAGAAAACCCATGCACCTCTATACAAGTATCTGCAAACCCAGACAAACACTTTCAGGATGATGGCAGCAGTTTAGAGGTATCACTGTCTAGAGTGACTCATTTATAAAGGGGTGTCAGGTGTAAGAATTTTCTACAGCTACCTCAGGAAACATGTAAAGCATTGGCTGCTCTGCAGCAAATTTACAGTGAAAATTGTTAGCATTCATTGCATTGCCACAGAGCGTCTGCTGGAAATGGTTAGAGTTCTTCAGGGTGTATGGGAGGATTTCCTGCAGTACATGGAAATAGTCAAGACTAGGGATAATTCCATGATCACACTGATGCATAGTATGGTGGCACATCAAGCATCCATGGCTGGATTCATTTGAACACGTTAGGACTTACAGGACTTAAGTAGGGGTCAGTCTTGGGAGTGGAAGAGGATAGAGTACTATCCAGACACATTAGAGAAGATCACTTGAGACTACAGATGCTTCTCAAGAAAGTGCTGTAATTAGTAGGGGGAACAAGCACAACAGATTTCATGCAGGTCATGATCAGTGTTTGCAAAATCAACTGCATGACGTAAGTCATGACACTGGACCAACTCACTATCCAGCTTTCATGACAGCCCCTCATCACAATCCCTTACACCATCTACTAGCCTGTCTTTAGGGGATGTGTAAGACACATTTGATCTTGACCTACTGAAATTCAAGCATGGCATTTTGGTGATTTACATTTTGACCTTCACACATATGCCAATGTTCAACTTAAAGGGGAATAAGTTATTTAATGACTCTAAAAAATGGGGGAGCAGGGGCTTGGGGGCAGCACTTCAGACACTTTTCAGCTGCATGCATTTTATTTCTCTTAAGGTACTGTTTAACTGTTTTTCCTCATGGAACTATGGAAAAAAGCTGTATTTTATAACAAAGCAGTGATTAATACTGTTAATGCTCTATGCATTATCACTGTTACAGCTAGCAATTACCTACAACTTAGAAGTAGAACTATACAAGTATTCAAGGAAATACAAAGAAAATTAAAGATGAAAATTAATATCCTGTCATGTAAATAATCACTGCTGGCACTTCACCCCCTCCTCAGCACAAAAGATAATGTTTGTGTCTCTGAGGCCACAAATTATCACGTATTATAAAAATGAACTTATCTGATGTGCTGTACCTCAACATACACAGTAGTTTAAACTAAGGAAATTTTGCTTAATATAAAAAATATGATACATTTTCATTAATGTGCACTGTACGAATTCATGTTAAATACTGAAGTAACACTTTCTACTAATTTTAGCATTTCAAGACATTTACTATGTGCACACTTATGTATACCACCTCACTAGACTGCATTGTGCAAAACAATTAAAAAACATATATCCCCTACATGATGACTTACTACATCACTGAACAGGAGTCATTGAGAACTCAGGCATGAATTTTATGAATAATAATGTGATTATATTTTGTGAAATAAAAAGAAAAATATTTAAAGATGAGAAAGAATATCTGATGAACAGTGACAGTACACCGTGCGTCATGCAGCATAGCCCACAAATATCATTACATGCATCAGTTATGCTTTGTGTTTTTTCAAGAAAGGAAACACTAACTTGAATGTCATAGTCCATAGTTTTGGACTAGACATCTCCTCTTTATCTGTGCAGCCATATGCTGTGTATGAGCCTGCCATATGGTGTCCCTTACATCTGCTGCAGACTGGTCACCATTAGTCATACTAGGACTGAAACTGTGAGCTGCAGTGACAGAATGGGTCACTTCACCTCCAGACAAGAACATGATTGTGTTGTGTAGAATGCAACATGCAGTAAACATTCTGCATGTAGTAGTTGGGTTATACTGAAGGACACCCCCAGACTCATCTTGACAACTAAAAATAACTCTTCAAGAGGCTAAAGAACCTCTTGAAGACAATATGGGCATAGGACAGTGTCATGTTGTTGTTCTCTTCTGAAGCTGCACTTGCATTTCTCACTGGTGTCATGAGCCATAGCTCTAGTGGATATCCAGCAACACCTGAAAGAATAAAAAAGGAGAGAGAGAGAGAAAAAAAGGGGGAGAAAAAACAAAGAAAAAAATGGTTTAGTATTCAACAATACATTTTACTATGAATAATGACTTAAATATAAAAGAGAAGAAAATATATTTCCATTTACCAACAAGATGACAAATGGACATCCTACTATGCAGAAAGTGGTGGTGGAGTGAGCTAGTGTGCCAGATATTGGAAACATATGCATAACCAGGATGCTGGGCAGAGACATTAGTGATGTACCACCATGCATCACACATTACATGGCAATTGATGGAATGGTTGTCCTTCCTGTTGCAGTAATGCTCTCCCTGTGGACCAGAACGGGTCTCAATTGCAATATGGGTGCAATCTATCACACTAAGTACCTCAAGGAAATGTATCACCTCATAAAAGGCATGCGTTGTCTTGGTTCATTCCTTAGGTAACTCCAGGAAATAGATGTATTGATCTACATGTGCCAAGAGTACATTCTGTAACTGCTGTGGTATCCTTTAGGCAGAAGCCTGTGAGACACCCAACATGCCCCAGTCTGTCTCTGGAAGGTCCCTGCAGCATGTATCATGAGAGCTATACATACCTTTGTATCCACAGGGTTAGGAAGACCATGCATCCCCTAAGTGCTCCTACGGGGACCATACCTAGTCAATAACATCTTTACAATATCCCTGTCCATTCTGAACCTATCAAGTATCATCTGATTGTCAAAATTATAATATGTAGTTCTTTGCCTATATCTCCACCTTCTTAGCTGGTGAGCAGTTTTGGCTCAGTCAAGACAAGCAGCTCATACCAGGAAATATCAAGGCTAACAGGAACTAACAGCATCATAGTGGATTGCAAACTGGATAGAAGCGGAGCAACTTCTCCTTTTATAATGAATCTGTGGACAGCATGGAAACGCATGGAATCATGACTATGAATCACAAATAGGAAGGAGAAGGCCACTTTAGCATGTGTTGTTATACATAATTTCTCATTTCCATCACATTATTTGTTCATTTACTTACTCTTATTTGCAGCCATCACACATTAGCATAAGTGGCCTCAATGCATCATGACTTTGCTGCGATTATTTGTTGACAGTATAGATAGCCTTTACATGTGCAAGTAGTGACTATGAATACCACCCATAGTTTCATGGGATAAGAAAATCATTCAGATTCATTATGAACCAACAGCAAAGTAAAAACAGGTTAATGCATAGCTAAAAGTAAGGTAGCAGAAAGTAAAACAAGTTATTTTCTTCTTTCTGATATTTGCTTTTTATCAGTTAGGACTATTCCACATTGAACTTCACAGTGGGCTGTTTTTCCTCATAGAAGTTAATTTGTATGTTTTAAGGATTAAAATCATGCTTATGTCAAAACATTTACTCTAGTTACAATGCCCTTGTGTTAATACCACACCATCACTGTCATGCAGTTTTCAAGGCTTGCCTTTGTCAAGAAAACTGCCATTTTGTATTATTCCGGTCTTGTCACAAGGAAAATAATTTGCATTATTGTAGACTGCTTCACTGTTTAATGTAAAGTACATGTTTTCTTGTGAGATCATCAGATTACTCATATTGATTACTATCATTGATAATGTGTTAATATCTTCACCTCTGCAGTAAATGTGTTGCTGTGAAGGGCAGAAGAGGAAATGCTTCCATGTGGTAAGAAAGATATTTTGTTCTTTCAGACAAGTAGATTTTTCTAAAACCATCTGATAATCTCCCTGCATTTCTGCTCCTTTTCTTGGTAAATTCTTTCTACCTTGAGCAACCCAGAATTGTCAAAGAAGATGTAAGCTGGTTGATGAATGCATTGGTCTTTAAAGAAGCATGTTCTAATATATCTTACATCTGTCTTAATGAATATGAAAGTCTGCCTTGAGTGTGATTAGATTTTAATGAATCCCAAGATCAGGGATGCTGCAAGGTGAAACTGACTTGAAAGGTCAGGAAAATGCACCATGGACACCGTACTGCAAACAAACAAGGAACTTAAGTTAATAAACAAACCTTTATGGTTAACTTAAAAAGAATATGATTAACAATTTGCCTGTTACATGATCATTAGTGGTTCTATGCCGCTTAGAAAATCATTTAACCTTGTAGATGGAAAAAATGATTTTTAAATATAATTTAGCATTATAATTGATGTGTAGTAATAACATATTAAAATGAGGAAGTTTCCTTTAACCACCGTAAGATACTGGGTCTATATTAGAACACTGAACTTTCAAAATTTAGAGTGTTCTAATATCGAACCCTATTAATCGAAAATTTAAAACATCGAACATACAGAACAGCAATTTTTTTTCCTAGGGAAAAAATTTGCTGTTCCAAAACACATACACACAACACAAGCTCACCAAACAAACAACAATCCACACACATACACCTAAACTCTTACACCTAACCCTACACTAAACTATACATACATCACTAACTATCCACTTATCTTGACCCAAACCATAACCCTAAGGTCCGTCACTATCACACAGTCACCTCACCTGCGCCCTAACCCTAACTCACCTAACCCGCCCTAACACTCATGTCCACACAATCGCACACTTACCTGAACCCGACCCATAACTTCCACCACAGCACTGAAAATACCAAAGCAACATAAACGGACAACCAAATTCTTTCCCTAGAAAAAAATTTATTTTTCTGTTTCTTCGATATTTTCAGCGTTCGCTGAAAATGGGTCGATATTAGAACACTCGAAATTTTGAAAGTTCGGTGTTCTAATATAGACCCATGATATCTACTCAACTAACCAAAAGTTGAGTAAATGCAGAACTAGTCTGTAATAAAATGTGTTTTGTTGAATGGAGTTGTTATAATTTCTGGTTACAATGTCAAGAGTTGTTTATCAGAAGATGAAATATTTTTAATTGTATTCCACATTCCATTCTGCATGCATTCTGCAAGGAATTTAAACATAACCTAATTTTAAAAAAATGTTAATTGCAAATAGTAATGATTAATAATAATAATAATGATAATAGTAATATAATAATGAAAGAATGGCATTATGACACACAGGTTTTGTAGATTCTCTAAACTTATATGACTAAATAAAAAAAACATCAGCTGTCTGCTTTTAAAATGATGAGTATTGAACTTTCATCTATTTTATTTAGGTGTAATGAAATTTGCTGAAATGTCCAAAGGTTTCAATAAGCTTCTTGAGTATGTTTAAATTTATACCATAGATCTGGTCTCCGCTCATAATGATATCCTCCAAGAAGCAATTTCCACATTGTTGTTGTTCATTTGGATATCACACTTCTCTTAACCTTGTAATGGTTCAGCATCAGAAATTCCAGACATTATATTACGAGTCCTCACACCTTGAAAAATAGAGTGCAAGATTAACAAAAATAGAACAAATTGAAAAATTAACTGTTACATCTTTCAAGAGTTTTTGCAGCCCCCCTGCACTACCATGTCTGTACTATACATACCCACACTCGAAATTTCATATGGTCAAGAGCATATGATTGAATTTCCAAAAACTTGGACATCCAAAAGAAAAAAAAACACAAAAATCTAACTTTTTTATGTTTTTGTGGGGAGGGGGACAAACCTTCTGCAACCCCACATCCCCTGCAAATTAAATATACCAACTCTGAGATTACACTACAGTGAGGAAAAGGGTAAATTTCTCGTTCTGTACTGTAATGCGATCTCCATTCAAAACTTGATCATATGTTCTCAACCGCAATCATCGCTATTAATTCACAAAATATCTCAGAATGTAGTAACATTCAAAGATAAGTACACCTCACCTGTTTTGTATTACCTAGCAATTTTACAGTATATGTACAATTTGATAGCTGTGACTCATAACTGAATGAGACGTGATACCATATTAATCATTCTTGAAGGAAATGCAGTAGTATTAGCAGAAGAGATTAATTAAATAACAATACAGTACTTCCTCACTATTTATAATTAGTTAACAAAAAAGAAAAAAAATAAATCTCTTGGAAGTCAGAACTCTTATGTTTGGCTTGTAATTATTCTTCTGCCAGTAGTAATGTCATTACCATTACAACATAACACACACACACACACACACACACCACACACACACACACACACACACACACACACACACACACACACACACACACACACACACACACACACACCATAACATGTAATCTTACTCAATGATACTGATTGGGGAGCATCTATCAAGGTATAGTTATGCTATTTAGTTGGTAGAGTAAGTTTTTGATACTGTCCAGGTGATGGCATCAAAAATGATTCCAATCAAAAGCAGACTGACAACAAATGGCTGTCTATGGAAGCTTTAGAAGTAACCAACAAAAGAAGGAAGGAGACCAAAAGGCAATGAAGATAGAAACAAATATGTCAAACTAAATGCAAAGTTTCAAAGAATAGGAACGTTAAAGAAGTGTATCTAAATCACCAGTGAAAAGAAACGAAAAACAAAACATAGAAAGGAAAGGACAAGATTGGTGATATCAAGGAAAATGTGAAGGTAAATATGAACATGATAAAAGACAAAGATGGGAGGGATCTAACAGAAGCAGAAGATATGAAGAGGTGGCAGGAATATACAGAGGATTTGAATAAGGAGGATTTTGACACTCCTGCTACACAGGTTGAGCCAGATATCCTGGAGAGTGAAGTTTAATAGTCCCTAGAATGCCTCAGTAACAACAACAGCTCTACAGGAATTGATATAATTCCAGCTGAAGTGCTAAAATCCAGCAAACTGATTCTGTTACAGTGCTGCTTAGAATTTGATGGCAAATATGGAAAACACAGCAGAGAACAACAGATTAGAAAATGTCAATTTATATTTCAGTCCCCAAAATAGGCAGAACTAGAGTGTTTACATTTTCAATCAACTGCACTTGTTTCACATGCTAAACCAGTAATGGTCAAGACATTGTAAGCTTGATCCCAGCAGTATATGAACCAAGAGCTACTAGTTGTAAAACCTGCTTTAAGAAAAAAGCAGAGAAACCAGAGATCAAATTGTTAACTTCTGCTGGATAATAGAGAAAGCAAAGGAGGCACCTAAGAATATTTACTTCTACTTTATTAATTACACTAAAACCTTTAACTGTGTGGACAATAATAAACATTTGCAAGTACATTAAGAAATATAGATATTAATTCACCTTATCTACCTCCTGCATAATCTGTATGCAAAACAGGAAGCAACAATTAGAAACAAATATGAAATAACTTACTAGTTCAAGATTGTGAAAAGAGTGAGACAAGGTTGTATATCATTACCCTGCTTATTCAGTTTATATGCTGAATATATGGCACGGAATTCTGAGATAGATGAATCAGATGCTGGAATTGCTGGGAGAAATGCTAACAGCTTTGGATATGCAGATGATATCAATCTAATGGCTGAATGTAAGAAAGAGTTGAAGAGCTTGTTGATGAAGGTGAAAATAGAAAGTGCGATAATGGACTGCTAAATTTGTTGCGAAATTTAAAAAAAAACACTGGTTTTAATAAAGCAGGCAGTAATAACGCAAATACGAATGTATGCAAAATCTTTCACTGTCTTTTATAAATAAAACACCTTTCCCTGCTCTTTGTTATTCACAGTCTCTTTTTATGTGTAGCAGTTCCATGTGCACAAGCCTTGTAAACAGAGAAATTATACATTTTCTATGTACTTTGCATGAGTCTGGGTTGGCATAATGGTTAAGGTCTTTACCGTACAGATACAAGTTGTAGGGTTTAATTCTGTCCTATGATTAGTGACTAGGTTTGTAGTATCTGCAGACTAATAACCTAGCAATTACCTATGAGCCAGTCTGTGAAAAGACTTACTGTAGCTGCTAGTGTAACTGTCTGCTATTGTGAGCTGATTGTCTCAGCTGCTGCAAAGCCACAGGTGACCATTAGTGTCTACTAGCAAGGAAGCAGAAGATATAGACAAAGACGTTTTTACTTTGCTGTCCAAAAACTTTTTTGTAGATTTAGAGTGGGTGGCCATGGATATAACACAGGCTTTAATGACTTAATACTGCCAACAGACATGGGCTGGGGGGATGCCTTATCTTCTTATAAATGTGGATACTAGAGTACGTATAGTCTCACTATACTTGCCAAGCATACCTTCCAGAAACAAAATGGGGACATGTTGGATATTTCTCAGGCTTCTGCCTCAAGAATACTTTAGCAGTTCTTTGGTGTACTCTTGGCACATGAGTATCAGTGCATTTATCTGCCAGTGTTACCTTAGGACCTAGTCAGAACCATGTGTGCCTTATATGAAATGGCAACTTTCCTGAGGTGCTTATAACAATAAATTGCACGCATGTTGCCATTAGGGCCTCATTTGGGCCATTGGGAATTGAAGTGGCATTGGAATATGAATAGATAACATTCCAAAAATCTTTTTTTAGTGTAGTGTGCGATGCACACCCATGCATCATGCACCATGCACTACACTGCAGTGTAGATTGTGATGCATGATGATACAACATTAACCAGTAAGCACAGCATAAAGTTATTGCCTGTAATTTTCACAACTGGAGCACAAGCTCACTGTACTAGCACTTCCTGTCTGGTAGGATCCTCCATGGTCTCTTTCTAGGTAAGTGAAAAATTTTTAATCATGCTATTTTCTGTAGGTATAGTTTATAAAATGTATTGCTGAGTAAAATTCTCTCCCTATTTTGTTGTGTCTCACCTCGCCTTTTTTTTTTGCAGGTGATGAGGCTACCCACTAAAACCATGACAAATGACATTAGTCCTTAACTCTAGGAGAGCTGCTAAGCAATGCTTAAAGACTGACCTGTCCCAGACAGGGACTGATGCTGAGTGACTATTTGGCCTGCTGAAAGCCTGTTTCGATTGCTTGGATAAGTCATACCCCAGGATTTAATACACTCTGTTTAGGCTCTGTGTAAATCCTACATGGAATGTATCCATGTACAAGGCCATGGTTTCCCCCCAGGCAGCACACTATGAATATTAATGATGGCATAGGCAGAAGTGTAGAGGATGGTCAGATGTTATGTACTTGATGAGGCTCCCTGTAATGTTCCATGCTACTGGTGATATGTTCTGTGTATTAATAGTTTGTTTATTAAATGTATAAAGTGCTATGTCTTTTTTTTTATGAAAATTTGCCCAGTGTGGCATGCATAAATGGCAAGCTGCGCTTATACAGAGACATCTGACACCTGCCAGATAGCTAACAGGCTTTCTTTAGTTATGTTAGGAACCTGGGTGGGAATTCCCAGATATGCTCAGAATTAGTCCAAAATGACAAAAAATACACTGAACTCACAGACATTGCCAACATCCTAGCTGACAGGTTCAGCGCAAACTTCTCCCCCCCCCTCCCCACCCAAAGGGCAAATATCTATCCCAGCAGAGTGCTGCCCCCTGACATCTCAGATGCTTAAGTAAGAGCCGCCCTCTCCAAAGCAAAAAACACAGCATCAATGGGACCAGACGGTGTCCTGGGCTGCGTCCTACATGAACTCCAAGAAGAGCTAAACCCAAACATAAAACTACTGTTCAATATCAGCCTTACTACAGGATATGTACCCAAAGAGTGGCCTACAGCAACAGTGGTCCCTCTCCACAAAGGTAGTGCCTCAACAGATCCTGGAAACTATCGCCCCATAAGCCTGACTAGCTTGGTCTGCAAAGCTATGGAAAGGATCATCATGGACCTCATAAATAAAGATATTGGGGACCTACAGACACTGGATCCTACCCAGTTTGGCTTTGTTAAGGGCAGATCCTGCCTCTTAAACCTGGTTGACTTCTTTGAAACAGTCACCAAGGCCATTGATGAGGGGAAGGTGGTCCACACAGCCTACCTGGACCTCGCAAAAGCCTTCGATACAATACCCCACTCGGGCATTATAGATAAGCTCACCAGCTTAAATATAAACCCCTATGTCACTAGATGGGTTGCAAACTGGCTCAAGGACAGAACCCAAATGGTTAGAATTGCTGGAGCCATGTCAGACTCCAAACCAGTTACAAGTGGTGTCCCACAAGGCTCAGTCCTGGGACCTCTCTTGTTCGGTATATATTTCTCGGAGGTACAGGCCAACACAGAAGGACTGTGGCTTACCACGTTTGCAGATGACTGCAAACTGGGCGCCATAATCGACTCTCCAGCCAACACAAGCATCCTCCAAAAGGGCCTCATAGAAACAGACAACTGATGCCAGAGCCATGGCCTCAAGCTAAATGCCAAAAAGTGTATAGTCATCCCCTTTGGCAAAAACAAAGTGCCCACAAATTACCACATAGGTGGTAATCCATTAAATACAGAAGAAGTAATTAGGGACCTGGAGACCCAAGTTGATAGCAATCTCTCATTTGACAACCACGTGGCCAAAGTGGTTAGAAAAACATTTTATATAGCCTACCTAATCATGAAGGGATTCACATCTAGATCAGGGGAGGTCATCGTGCCTCTTTACTCATCCCTCATCAGGCCCATAATTGAGCACAATGCCCCTTTTGGGATGTACCTTACCAGACACCTGCAGCAACTGGAAAGACCCCAAAAGTACCTCACCAAGAGGATCAAAGGGCTCAAACAGATGCCATATGCTGCCCGGTTAAAGAAACTCCAGCTCTACTCAGTGGCATACCGCCTGTTCAGAGGCAATCTGTGCCTGACATTTAAAGCCATGTCCAACCCGGAATCAATGGACATGCTGCACCTCAGAAAATCCAAATCCCATCGAGGTATGCGCTCGAGAGACTTGAACCTCAGCACTGAAATAAACAAAAAAGACATGCTGGAGGGACAGATTCATAACCCAAAGGCTCCCTTCACTCTGGAATAAAATCCCAGTCCAGGTTAGGCAGATTCTCTCACTGACTCTCTTCAAACACACTCTGGCTAGGCTTTTAAATTCCCTAGGGCAGATGGCCTAATATGAACCTATGAATAAAAAATGAATGCAATTAATTATGATAACTGTTACTGTTTTTTTTTTTTTTTTTTTTTTTGGTTTTGTTTTTAATGTCTTCTTCCAATGAAACACGAGAAAAACTGCAAAATCCCAAAGACTAAGGCACCACGCCTGGAACAAATTAATTTAGTATAAAGCACTTTTCATCCACACCAATTAGTCAAACTTCATCAGATACAAGTACTTCATTCACAAGAAACAGTTTAAATAACCATCTCAGTAAGCCACATGACATCCCAGCTCAGTAAGTCACATGATATCCCAGCTAAAAATTTAAAGTGCTAGTCACAGCTATTTAAGAAATAACAACATATATTTAAAATGACCATGTTAATATTTCTAAAATCCACAAACTACACTAGTTAAAACAAAAATATGTTAAACTTCTGCCCAACAATTTAATAGAACAGTGCATATGAGAAAAAAAACTTAAAAATGTAAAAGTATATTTAGGGGAAAGGTCCCCAATACTATCTCATTAGATTTTTCAATTTCAAAATACACATTAGGGAACACATATTATTGAGTCCTGGGTGGTTTCAGGCATTTAATTGAATTTGGCAAATAAATTCTAGACTTTCGAGTTCTATGTTGATGGGGCCTCCCCTAGAATTCTGTGCTACCTGATCTATAACTTGAAATTTAAATGTGTGTTCAGGATTCATAAAGATATGCTTTGCCAAAGCATTTTTCATTTTTTGTCTACTGATAATATATCCATGTTCATAGACTCTATCCTTAAGCCTTCTTTCTGTTTTGCCTATGTATAATGATTCACACAACTGACACTTGGCTAAATAAACCACCATCATAGAGTTACAGTTGTGTTTCGTTATAGTGGTTATCCTATTATTGTTCACTATTGTTGTGAGGCCCATGCCCATGTGCCTACACTAATGGCAATTCCCACATTCCTGCATGAATTGAGTTGGATTTAATGTTTTGTTCTAGCAGATTTTTAAAATTGGTAGCTCTTCTCAATATAAATATTAAATAAATATTAACATGGTCATTTTAAATATATGCTGTTATTTCTTAAATAGATGTGACTAGCACTTTAAATTTTTAGCTGTGATGTCATGTGGCTCACTGAGCTGGGATGTCATGTGACTTACTGGGAGGGTTATTTAAACTGTTTCTTGTGAATGAAGTACTTGTATCTGATTAAATTTGACTATTTAGTGTGGACAAAAAGCACTTTATAATAAATTAATTTGTTGTTCCAGGTGTGGTGCCTTATTCTTTGGGATTTTGCAGGGTTTTTTTAATGTCTGTTCGCATAGTGCAGAGCACAGTGATGCCAAGCCACACTTACAAATACACATCAAACACCTGCCAGACATCTAAAAATAGAAACTGAATATAATTAATTAGTTTTGCTTTTGTTTGCTCCCGGTTAAGCCCATTTGTGTAGCACGCCACAATTGCTTAGTAATGTATGTGAAGGTATACTGCTTTATGTACTATTCAAGTAGCTAAATGGATAGAGTGATGGTCTAAAGTTTCATAGCTTCTCGGTTCAAGCCCCTAGCACATATATCATTTGTTGAATGCAAAGCAAAATGTCTTTTAAATTTAAAGCAATATTTTTAGATTTGGGAGAGCTGTGCGGTGCTAAGCACTGCTTTAATGTGGTTAATGGCTAATATTGTTTGTGCATTGCTAAGCTTCACTAAAACCGTGGTTCTGTGAGTTTTTGTGCTGCTCAGCTTTGCTCAGCTTTGCTTAGCTGGTTTGAGCGATGCTAAGCACCATGGCGCTTTTCTGAATGTTGCTGAATGATGTGTAAGGGCTGGAAAACAGCCTATATTAATGCTAATAGGCAGGATTTCTGCCCCATTTGTTGGAGTCTGCTTATCTGCTGATATGCCAGGCAGTGTTGGAGACATTGCATGCTTTCAAGGAAAGAGATGGGGTGTGCAGGAGTCCAGGGTGTTGTTGTATTCCTCATATGGAGTTATAACCTTAAGCTGCTGCAGGGTGGTTATGAGGGCTCAGGGTGTAAAGCTGAGGTCTGGGATTGGTTGTCCATGTATCTTACCAGTGCTACTAGTATCCCCCACACTGGTGAGCAGTGTGTTACCACTATGGTGACCTGAAGCAGAGAAAGAGGAGAACATTGGACACCTGGGTCCAAGAGGCTAGGGCTGCATATGCCCCACAAATATGTAAGTATTTTTTCCACTGTTTTACCAACATGCAAGCTGAATGTGTGCAAAATGGGTAAGCATAATGGTGTGCTTCTCTCCCAGTAGCTGCAGCTGAGATGACTTGCAATATTCAGGTCCATGCTGGGTGCCTTGGCCAGGGTGCACCATGCTGGGTGCCTTGGCCAGGGTGCACCATGATAAAAATAATCCTTGTTTTTCCACCTTCCTCGACTAGTTTAGACCAGTTTACAGGCATTGCTGTATTCTGGGCTGTGGTGTAGTTCCTGTGTTGTCCATTACCTTACTTGGATAGAAGGAAGTTTCTTTGCTCACCAGTGGGAGTGGGGAGCCTTGAGCAGCCTACCTGTCCTTGGGGAAGTGACCTCAGCACAAGAAGCTGTAGTAATTGGTTGTTTGGGACCATTTCTAGCTCTTTTGTAGTTCACTGTTTAAAATCTGCCTCTGGGAATTTTTTTCTGGCTATACTGCTCAGACAAGCTCCACGTGGGTTTACAGAGTGGTCCTAGCAGCAGGGAACTCAGAAAAGCGACTACCTTCTGGATTTAAGTATCTTTGCTTTTTTTTCACTTGAAATAACTTCTGTAGCTTACCTTGAACTAGCCTGAACTGTTTTTTAACTGATTGCTGCATTATTTTAAAATCTGCACTTAAAGTTACATTTTAGTCGAATTTGATCGAAAGTTTGCTTGTTTGTTTGTTTAATTTAACTGTGGAGGCTGCCCACTAAAGTGTGCTAGCCTGTGTAACTAATTTATCACTGTTTCTGCATTTTCTGTGGGTTTCTACCAAAAAAACAAAAAAACAAAAAAATAATCATTGTTTTCCTGCCTTCCTCGACTAGTTTAGATCAGTTTGCAGGCATTGCTGTATTCTGGGCTGTGGTGTAGTTCCTGTGTTGTCCATTACCTTACTTGGATAGAAGGAAGTTTCTTTGCTTACCAGTGGGAGTGGGGAGCCTTGAGCAGCCTACCCGTCCTTGGGGGAAGTGACCTCAGCACAAGAAGCTGTAGTAATTGGTTGTTTGGGACC
Source organism: Protopterus annectens (assembly GCF_019279795.1). Taxonomy (NCBI): domain Eukaryota; kingdom Metazoa; phylum Chordata; order Ceratodontiformes; family Protopteridae; genus Protopterus; species Protopterus annectens. The sequence continues at coordinate 538,867,035 of NC_056735.1, forward strand.
ATGTCTAGCTCTTTTGTAGTTCACTGTTTAAAATCCGCGTTTGCACAGCTTTGCGCGGTTGTGCTCATAGCGCAGCACCGGTTAAACAAGGTTAAATTTTTTCTGGCTCCGCCAAGTCTGCTCTTCAAATTTTCCTTTAAGGAAGCTCTACTCTTAGTATAACCAGACTACTCACTGTATTATAAGCCTAGCACTTGTTCTCAATACTTCTCTACTAAGTAAGCACTCTCATACTAAGTAAAGCACTACATCTACTTACCACCCCTGTGAATATCCACTTCCCTTAAAGGTATACCACTCCCTTATACTGTTCTAGCATGTCGAGTGGTAGATTACTGGCATTGTCTCCAGTTCAGCTGGTCAATCTGGGTATCTTGAGACAATGCTACAATTGTCTCATGTACACAGACAACCCTCTCCTCCTCCCAACAAACACAAATACATGTGAGAGATGCAACTATATAGCCAAACTGGAGGCTGAACTCTCTCAACTCAGGGCTGGCATGACTAGACAGGAGGAGATGGCAATCACACACACAACAATCCCAGTCCCACATAGACCTACCACAACTGCAAACCAAACACATAAAAACACAAAGACATACTCGGAGGCTCTAAAAAAAACTTACCAAAACAACAGAGGCTCCCAAAGCAGACATCCAAAAATCCACCACCTCAAAACAAAACACATGCAACACATACTTCAATAAATCAGTGTGTTGACCAATCGCAGCCCTTAAGGCCAAACACCTTGCCTGATACACTAGTAATAGGTGACTCCATAGTCAGACACACTGATGTCCCACTGACCAGGCTGAACAAGGAGAAGGTGACTGTGAGCTGTCTATCGGGAGCTAGGATCCGCCACATAACACACACACTCAGGTCATTCCAAAGCAAGTACAAATATGACTCCATCATTGTCCATGCTGGTGTGAATGACCTGAGACGTACCTCCCTGGACTACAGGAAAAGAGACATAGAGGAGCTCTCCGATTATGTAGCTCAGGCTGGTATGACCCTGACCCTGAGCAGCATCTTGCCCTCACCAAGAATGATACCACAATACAAAGACAAGATGATCAGCTTTAACAATTGGCTCAAGTACTGGTGTCATTCTAAGGGGATCCAATGTCTGTCTGCCTGGGATGATATGTTGGGCAAGCCACGCTGCTTCGCAAGGGATGGCTTACACCTGTCACCACTGGGCTTCTGGATATTGGCTAAGGCTGTTGCCACCCTCATAGTGCCTTTTTTAGGCAAGGCTCAAAAGACAAACCCACCTCCTTAGATAACAAAAATGGAAAAAAACTAAGGGTAATGCTACTCAACGCCAGAAGTCTAAATCTCAAGATGCAGGCACTTGATGCACTCCTCAGCATGGAGAACATCGATGTCTGTGCAGTAACTGAAACCTGATTCAAGGCTCCTGAGAGCACCCCAGTGCTACCAGGCTATACCTCATATCATGCTTTTCGGCCCCAAAACCCGGGCCAAACCACAAAGGGAGGGGGAGTGTCCATATTCATAAAGGACACCCACACCTCCAGGTTAGTAGCAACACATGAAGCATCAGAGACCATACAGGTGCAACTAACCATAGGCAAAACTGCTATAAACTGGTAGCATGTTACAGACCACCCTCCCAATCTCAAGAACCGCACTCAGCCTTCCTGAAGACATTGGAGGATATGAATGTATCACAAAATACCATCATACTGGGAGACTTCAACTACCCAAACATAGATTGGGTACATTATTCTCGCCCTAATACCCTAGCCCAAAGGTTCCTGGAATTCATAAATTCAAATGCACTGGAACAACTAGTCACCTCTCTCACTAGGGGAGATAATATACTAGACCTGATCATCACAAGCATGGGGACAAAATGCTCCACACCAGAAGTATACCCCTCACTAGTGAGATCTGACCACAAACTAATCACCCTGGATATACATATCCCACCTCCACCCCCAGCACAAAAGACCACAGTGAAAAACTTCTCAAAAGCAGACTTCACTCTTCTTAAGACTGAGATGGTATCCTTTAAGCCCACTGTGCCATTGGATACCACATCCCACAATGCCGAATCCTTCACAAATGCTTTCTATGGACATCTCCAAGAATGCATGGATCATGCAATCCCAAACAAATCCAAGTCCCTCTCCACCAAATGTAAGCATCCTGTCTGGTGGACCTCAGCCATAAACAAATTGTATAACAAAAGAAGGAAGCTACTGCACGTCAGAGCGAAATCCCATGAAGGGAAGACATATCTGATCAACATTAGCAGAAAACTACGTTCTCTCATAAAAACATCCAAGGCAAACTTTGAGAGAAAAATCGCTAAGGACACTAAAGATAACCACAAAGCCTTCTTCAGCTATGTTAGAAACCTGGGCGAAAACCCTCAGATATGTTCAGAGTTGGTTCACAACAACAAAAAATACACTGAACCCACAGATATTGCTAACATTCTGGCTGACAGGTTCAGTGCAAATTTCTCCCTTCCTTCACCTCCAAAAGAAGAAATACCTATCCCAGCTGAATGTAATCTCCCTCTCATCTCAGATGTTCAAGTGAGAACCGTCCTAAACAAAGCAAAAAACACAGCATCAATGGGACCTGACGGTATCCCAGGGTGCGTGTTACGTGAACTCCAAGAGGAGCTAAACCCACACATAAAAATGCTATTTAACCTTAGCCTTACTTCGGGATATGTACCTGAACACTGGCGTACAGCAACACTGGTCCCACTCCACAAGGGGGGTGCCTCTACAGACCCTGGAAACTACTGCCCCATAAGCTTAACTAGCCTGGTCTGCAAAGCTATGGAAAGAATCATTATGGAACTCATAAACAGAGACATAGGGGACCTACAGACACTTGGCCCCACCCAGTTCGGCTTTGTAAAGGGCAGATCCTGCCTTTTAAACCTGGTTGACTTTTTCAAAACAGTCACTAGAGCCATTGATGAGGGCAAAGCAGTCCATACAGCATACCTGGACTTGGCTAAGGCCTTTGACACAATACCCCACTCAGGCATCATAGATAAGCTAAACAGCTTAAAAGTAAACCCTTATGTCACTATATGGGTTGCAAACTGGCTAAAGGACAGAACCCATAAAGTTAAAATCGCTGGAGCAATGTCAGACTCAAAGCCAGTCACAAGTGGTGTCCCACAGGGATCTGTCCTGGGACCCCTCTTGTTTGGCATTTATTTCTCAGATGTTAAAGCAAACATGGGAGGGCTGTGGCTGACAAAGTTCGCAGATGACTGCAAACTAGGCGCCATAGTCGATACACCAGCAGACACACACATCCTACAAAAAGGCCTCACTGAAACAGACAACTGGTGCCGTAGTCACGGCCTTAAACTAAATGCCAAAAAATGTATAGTCATCCCTTTTAGAAAAAACAAAGTACCCACAAATTATCACATAGACAGCAACCCACTGAGTACGGAAAAAGTAATCAGAGACCTAGGGACCCAAGTAGACAGTGACCTCTCATTTGACACCCACATTGCCAAAGTGGTTAGAAAAACATTCTACCTTGCACACCTCATCATGAAGGGATTCACATCCAGATCCAAGGATGTCATTGTACCCCTATATTCCTCCCTCATCAGACCCATGATTGAGTACAATGCCCCATTTGGTATGTACCTCACCCGGCATTTGCAAAAGCTGGAGAGACCACAAAAGTACCTCACCAAAAGGATCAAGGGTCTCCAACATATGTCTTATTCTGCCAGACTAAAGAAACTTCAGCTCTATTCAGTAGCACACCGCCTGCTCAGAGGTAATCTCTGCCTGACGTACAAGGCCATGTCCAATCAGGATCTGATGGACATGCTCCACCTCAAAAAATCCAAATCCATCAGGACCACTAGAGCTAAAGACTTAAACCTTGGCACAAGTATGAATAGGACATGCTGGAGGGATAGATTCATAACCCAGAGGCTTCCCATGCTTTGGAACAGGATCCCAGTTCGTATTAGGCAGAGCCCTTCACTGACTCTCTTCAAGAGAAATCTTGATGAGTGGATGGGAGATCGTAAGTTTACCCCAGTGGTCACATCTGTGTCACTGCTAGACAGGGGCACAGTAAACTAATTCTATTATATAAGGGGACCTTCACTGTGCCACTACTAGACAGAGGCACATTATTCTAGATTTATTCTGTACATTTTTGTACCATTTCATGGGGTGGCAAAAGCCACATCACTATGGTTAGGCTTACAAATGCCCCAGGGCAGATAGCCTAGTACTATACTATGAAACTATGAAACTATGAGTGTGGTAAGTACAGATATATTATGCTACCTGTAGTGCAATAACGAATAAAGAAAAAAATGTACTGTAATAAAGAATAAACAATAAAAACTATAGTGCAATAAATGTGCAATTAGAAATGTAGTGCAATAAATAGGCAATTAGAAATGTACAATAAATAAAAAATAACTGTATTGCAATAAACAAGAAAATTATCAGCAATACACATAAGGCATTAAGCAGCATTGTGGTTTCCTAAATAAATCTGTCTTAATATTTGGAGCATGGCTGTATTAATTGCATGTGTGTTCTACTGTCACTGCAGTCAAGTGTAAAACTGTAATACCTCTACAATGCTAATGGAATGTCCTGTAAAATGTTATTCTTAACTAATAGTATGGTTCAAATTTGTCTCCATGCCAATTTCAGTCACATAATACTCTAATTTTCTTCCACTCTAGGAGCAAAAGGTATCTGGCTGAGGTAACCCACTTTATCACCAGATAGTGTGTGTAGCTTTCACGGAGAATTATTAGCATTGCCAATAAAGTGCTAAGCAGCATTGTGGCTTCCTAAATAAATCTGTCTTAATATTGGCAATATGGCTGTAGTCATTGCATGTTTGCTCTATGTCTGCAGTCAGTTGTTGCATTATTTTCAGATGTCCCCCTGCAGTCACAGCTATTGGGTTCTATTCCCATGCCTGTCAGCTAAGGCATGATGCCTGTCTAATTTATTTAATGTCACAAACATGCCTCTCAACTGTCACAATTTTTCATAATGTAACTACAACTGCCTAATCTGTCTGTTCCATGATTACCACATAAATGATTAGCTGGAATGCTATATATTTTCAAATCCATTACATAACACATTGGTAGTTATGTAAGTCCACATTATGTGAACAGTTCTGTGTAGATGTATACCTGCATTTGTTACTGCTTGGCCCATACTGTCCCATACTAATATCATGAGCGGTATGTATGTGCTACGTCAGCTATAGAAGAATTGTAGTCACTGTGCTCACAACTGACAATGCACACCTGTAGAAGTTTGTAATTGTGATCTGTGCAGTAATATTACCTGTGAGGTAACTAATGGTATGCTTTTCTCTCTCTCTCGCCATCCCTTATTATCTTTAATTTATTATTGTTATTTATTACTATGATTTAATATTAGCATATTTTGTTAACCTTACTATTTTACTGGCCTTATGGTTTAATTCATACTGATTTGCTTTTAGCATACTTACTGTTATGTTACTTAATGTTGTGTTACACATAATTTATGTTAATATGTATTTGGATTAATGAATATTATGTTCCATTTTGTTAATACTAACATTGGTTTGGTTAATACCAACTTTGACTTATTGTTATAACTACTGTACTACAGCATATCAAGGTTGACTGGTTCCTTGTGATCCACCTGCCTCCTCTGACCATGCCACCAAGTCCCAGCACATCTGTAACCCACCCTGGTGGTGGTCCCTCTGCTGCCCTTGCACTACCAGCAATGTCAGGTAGTACCACCCCACAGGATGAGGTCGGGTCCCCCTCTGGGAGCAGTGGTGGAGAGGCAGTTTTTACCTGTGACAAACTGCCAGGTTTGATGCACAGGATCATCTACCATGGGTTTGGAGTATGCCTGCATTAGATGGTGAGCATGTTGGCCACCCTGGTGGGGCAGGCTCACCCTGGAACCCAACCTCCACCACTGCAACCCTCAGGTCAGTGGCAGATCAGTGTCAACAGTCTCATGGGTGGGGATGTGAGTCATGCTGCTATCTTGTCACCGTCCCCATCCAAGGTGTTTACCCGCTCTTGTGTCACACCCCCCCCTTGTCTCATGTATTGTCTGTCTTGTCTGTCTGCAAAAGCTTCCTCATCTACCTGACTTACCTCCCCCATATGTACATCTGTCCCTCCCCAACATTCCACTCTCACCTTAAAAAAATGGGTAGCTGTCCCAAAGAAAAAAAATTGTCCCATTTATAGCTCTCCATTTTGCACGTGTCCACTGGATGCACATAATTTGGTCTAATTGGCTGAACAATGCAATTATGCTGTCCTCACCTCTCTCTCTGGGGGTTAGAGTTCAAAGTCATCTACAAATTCTGTCAAAGTGCATAGTTGTTGCTGTACAAGAAATAGATAGCTATGTTTTTTTCCTAAACCCTTCCTGCACATACCGACCTGCCTCTGACTATGTTTTTCCCCTGCTTGTATCCAATTACATCACTTTCCTATCTCTCCATTTTTTTCTTTGTATATTCTTCGAGCGACCCTGCATGATGCACCATGTTAAGCAGCTTTGCTAAGCTCTGCTAAATGGCCCTATATTGATATATGTGTTTTAAATAATACACATGTACAAAATAAACCTGCTCCCTACTTCAAACCTGTGGCCATCACACCTGTAGGGTGCTGCATTAACCTGTCATACCACACAGCTGTTAATTAAAATGGTGGCTTAAGCAAAATTTAGTAATTGCAGGTTACAGTTATTAAACATGTTTCAGTGGAGCAGTGCATGGCACCATGTCCCGCAAACTTGCTTAAAGATAAATGGAAAAATTGGGATGCGCCATGGAGTCTGGTGCAAGAGTACACTACTAGAAAGCCAAAACGCACAAGAATGGATGTAAGTGAGGTCTCTAACAGCAGGTAAATGTCCACTTTTATTAGCAACATTTACAGGTACACCTGCTAAGGCATTACTGGCAAAATACAAGTGGAACAGGGACATTTGTGCAGAAATACACCCATATAAAGCCATACACATAATGATGGCTGTAAAAATAGTATGCTACGGCCTGCATGTGTGTACTTGTATCTTGCAAATACACCTGCTGTAACAGTGACTCAGTAGCTCAGTCTGTTAAATGCCTTGCAAGTAGTACATTTTGCCACACACAGTCCTGGTTTCAAATCAAGTGGTGTGTAGCATTTAAATAACATTATTGTGAAGCCACCAGTTAATCACTGACTCATGCACTCTTTTATCCACACAATGCATTACAAATGAAATGTCTGCTTGTGACTGCTTGTGACTGATGGAAGTCACAAGCTTGCAGATGGGAAGACACTTCACATATCCCTGTAGCAAAACTATAAGTGCATAACATGTCATGTCATGCACTAATATGCATTCACAGAGGAATTTAACTCAGGTAATGCAAATGAGGCCCACTACTATCAAATTGCAATACATAATCCTTTCAAACCCACAGTGCAGATTAGAACAGCTGCACAACTAACACATATGCAGCCCTTGCTTGTAACAAGGACTGCCAACATACATGCTCCATATGAGTAGCAGACTGTAACACATGGCCTGACAGTTGCCCAAATGGTGGACATAATGTTATATGTATCCCAGATGTAGCTCAAGGATACAACAAACATGAGGCCTAGTACTCTGTTAATGATACTGTTGCCTAACATACTTACCTTAAACACATGCCTTAACTGGAATGGAATGGCTACCCTCACTCTGGCCCTGCCTCTACTACAAGGCTGACACTGCTGCTACAGATACTCCTACAGTTTGTTCTCCTCCAAAGTGTTCACACTCTCTGCCGGGGTCTATTACTTGCAACAGCAGCTGCAGCCTCTACCACATACATCTCTATGTAACAGTAGCTTCTACAGACCTATCCTCACTTCAGTAATGTCCAGCACAACATATCCAAAAGGGCTTGTAATCTACATGGAGGCCTTATATCTTGTACAGTGGTTTCATGTCATTGGCTGATGATAGTGCAAATCAGCTGTATTGCCTGCAATTAGCATTTCAGAACCACAGATTGGTTAAGATGTAATCACTTGCTAATCAGCAGCATGTTAAAAGGTAAACATGCTGGCTGTGGGGAACCATTCTGTATGAGAATTTCTGCTCACAGAAAAAGCATTTGCAAAAACTGAAATATCTCCACATATCAACAGAGGAGTTTTGCACTCCAGCAGGTATGTAACCTTTCTGTTTACAACAGGATGCAGATGTGTGAATATACCTACAAGGAATAGGGGTTACAGTATTGTCACTTGCCAGGTCAGAAAGAAACAGGTGAATGCTGTGGGTTCTTGTTCAAGCAGCCTTATTATACACAAAGACATCATAAACCAAGCTAAGTAACTTTAACTTATAAACAAACTAGCTATCATGCACATAGATGTTAACACTCTGGCCACACCTTCAAAATGGCACTGAAACTAACACATGTTTGATATTTATATGCACTTACAGACTTTAGAAATGCTTCTTAAAGGTACAGCAAAACTGTTAATTTTCTAAATCTTTCCTCTCTGAGAAATGAGTCAGGCATTGTCACTGGTATTAATAAATATGCAATTTACACAGGAATAATTTTCAAGTTGTCCAAGTTGCTGTGTGTTTCACACTAGGCTTTGAAATGCAACCATATTGTGAGACATGAAACTTGGGACATGGTTTAGCAATTGGGTTTGTCTCTGCTGACTGTTCAGTCTTAGGAACCTTGGAACCATCTGCCAGAACAGTATCAGGAGTCAAGACATGTTCTGGAACAACACTATCATCTGGATTGCTCTATGTCTGTGTCTTTATCACAGTAACAGTGCTGTGATATTGGTTCTGCTACAGGAAGATATCTGCAATTTCTCCTGTACTTCACACCCTCAGATTTAGCAAAAAGGGATCTCAGCACATATACTTGTTACTTGACCAATCCAGTAGAAACCTTTCCCTGTTTGTATCCTCATTGTCTCTCTTTCAACAGATGAAGAAATCTGCTCTATTTGTCATAGCTGGACTTTTGAAAAGAATGATTTTTAAATAAATGAGCTTGAATGGCTTTGTTGTTTCTACCTTTATGTCTCAATAAAGTAGAACTGATAGGCAATGCTGTTCTTGTTTGCCTAGATAGACATGTCTGAGCAGGTGAGCCAAGTATATTGCCACAGGATATATTTCTGAGAATGAGTAAATTAAAAAAAAACAGTATTATCACACTTTGACTTCTCAAGTAATTGCTATGCACTCTATACTGCATATTCAGCAAGTCCATTTGATTGCGGATTCGCTGGACTACTAGTAACATGTCCCACTCTCTTGCAAGTTTCTGAAATAATTGGCTGGTAAATTGGGTACCATTGTCAGAGAATAATTTCTGTGGACGGCCATGGACTGAGAAATTGTGTTTTAACTTAGTAATGACTATAGTAGACGTTATGTTAGGTAGTAGAGCAATCTCAAACCAATTTGAATAAGAGTCTACCAGTGCTAAGTAATGTTGATTGTTCCACTCAGTATGTCAGTAGCTATTATTTACCAAGGTAGTTCAGAGGTTTGACTTAGCAGAAGTGACTCTTTTTGCAAATGTGGTTCGTGCTATTACATACTGAAAAGGAAGAAAGTACTCTATCAATATCTTTCGCTAGAGAAGTACAAAACTCAAGTCCTCTCGCCCTCTTCTTAGTAGATTCAGAACATGGGTGGCCACAATGCAAAATCTGGAAATATTTTTGTTGTAAGCAAGCAGGAACAACAATTTTAGAACAATTGAAATAATGCCATCTTCCATCAACAACTCATCTCTGTAAGGAAAGTAAGGTTGCACATTGTGTGGTACATTAATTTGCTTTGATGGCCATCCAACACTAATATAGTGATTGAGCTTTTGCAAAACTGGATCAGTCATTGTATGATCTCGTAGCTCATCATGTCTTGTGGTAGAAAAGTTGTGCACTTCCATGACATCAAAGTTAAAATTCTCTGTGTCAAACTGTTCCATTGCATTTTTGGGCGATCTGGAAAAGGTATCAGTCAGGTAAAGAAGCTTACCTTTCGCATAGACCATTTTGAAGTTGTACTTTTGCAATCTAAGTATCATTCTTTGTAATCTCACTGGAGCTGAATGCATAGACTTCTTTAAAATAGTAACCAAAGGTTGATGATCAGTTTCAATCTGGCTATCTTGACCATAGATATAATCATGAAACTTAGAACATGCACACACTATTGCCATAATTTCCCTTCTCAGTTTGAGCATACTGCATTTCAATCTGGCTAAGTGTTCTAGATGCATAGGCTAGTGGTTTGCCTTCTTGAAGAATAACTACCCCTAAACCAAATTTTGAAGCATCGCAGGAAAGAGTTACTGGTTTGTTGACATCATAGTACTTTAATGTTGGTAGGATAGTGATTTTCTACTTAAGAACTTCAAATGCCTTCCAGTGCTGTTCTAGCCATGACCATGCAACATTTTTACATGTGAGCTTTCTCAAAGGTGCTGTCAATTCACTGTAGTCTGGTATAAACTTGCCTAAATAGTTAACCATACCAAGAAAATGTAGAGCTTGCACATTATCCAGTGCTGGCATTACAAGAATACTTGTAAATAAATGACCTACATATGTAACTTCTGGTAGTCTAAATTTGCACTTCAGAGGCTTGAGCTTTAAGTTCACTTGACGTGCTCTGTCTAGAACTCTCTTTAAGATTTCTGTCATGCTCTGCCTCACCATTGCCTGTGACCAATAAATCATCTACTAGTATAGCACAAGGATAACCAGAAATAAATTGCTCCTTTACACAGTGAAACACTTCACTTCTAAATGGCATCTTGAGAAATCTGTATGTTCCAAATGAGGTACTGAATGTAGTCAGCAGTGAAGATTTGCGATCAAGCATCACTTGCCAAAATTAACCCTTGGTATTCAAGACAGAAAAAATGGTGGCATTCAGTATCAGGGCTGCAACTTCTTTGACTGCACACATGGGATGATGTGGTCTCTTCAATGCTTTGTTCAAATCTCTTGGGTCAATGCGTATTCTGATTTCATCTGCACCTTTTTTATGAGCTGTGACCATGGATGACACCCATTTGGTAGGTTCTGTAACTGGACAAATTGCACCTTGTTGTGCCATTTTATCCAACTGAGCTTTGACTTTATGCTGCATAGCCATGGAAACTCTTTTTGCTGGTCTGACCACTGGACTGATCTCCTGGTCTAGTTTCATAGAATACACCACTGAAAGTTTTTCCAATTTGTCATTGAAAATAGCATACTCTGAAAAAATAGTGTTAGTGAACCTGGAACTGGAACATGTGCTCATTTGATGAACTTCTTTGGTAAAAGAAAACAGATTCATTCTCAAACTGTCCCTGAGACACACTAATGACTGCACAGGTCTTCAAACTACATAGAATAATAGGCTATAACAGGTCTTGGCCACATCACATGAAAGCATCACTGAGCCTTCAGTTTGAATTTCTTGACCTCCATAAACAAGACGTTTCACACAACTAGTCACATTTAGTTGTTTACCAGCTCTGACCTTTGCAAAGGTAGATGTTAACACTTTCAAAATAGCACTGAAACTAACAGGTGTTTGGTATTTATATGCACACACAGACTTTAGAAATGCTTCTTAAAGGTACAGCACACTTGTTATTCTACAGCAATAAGCCTTTCATAGAACTGTGATAATGACATTGATAGTCAGATTTGTTACATGTACAGAGGATGTACAATACATCAAGGGTGGAATGCTTTTTGTCAATGTGGCACATTGGTTTCTTGGAACTGTCCCTTTATAGTGGCTGTAATAGCACACTGCTATTTGTTTGGCACTGTTGCTTTGACATATTATCAGCATAATGCATCCGAGATTATCTAAATTCAATTAACTCTGGGGAAGACCGCAATCCAAATTGTAGCTTGCTACAGATCCCGCACCATGCCCCAGGATTCCCACTCCACATTTCTTGATATACTGGAAAATATTAGGGTACAATCTAATACCCTAATAATGGGCAATTTCAACTATCCCACCATTAACTGGGAAAACTACTCATGTACCATCTCTTGTGCTCAACATTTTCTGGAATTCATAAATTCCAACACCTTGGATCAACTTATCCACACCCCTACCAGGGGCAGCAATATCCTAGACCTGGTCATTACAATCATGGGCAACTGGTGTCCTACACCAGAGGTCAATTCCTCATTGGTCAGATCCGACCACAAGCTAATCACCCTAAACATCCACATCCCACCCCCACACCCATAAGGGAAACTGCTGTAAAAAATTTCTCCAAAGCCAAATTCACACTTCTTAAAACAGAAGTGGCAAACTTCATGACACTCATGCTGATGGACAATAGAGGTACAACTGCTGAATCCTCTACAAATGCACTTTATAAGCACTTACATGAGTGCATGGATCATGAAATCCCTAACAGAACCAAGATGCTAGCCTCCAAAAGAAGGAAGCCAATCTGGTGGTCCCCTGCCATAAACAAACTCTACAACAGAAGAAAGAAACTGTTGCAAAAAAAGAGTAAAATCCCATGATTGGAGGAACTCCCTGGTCAGCCTGAGTAAGAAGCTGAGATCCCTCATAAAATCCTCCAAAGTTAGTTAGGAAACCGCCCCATAAGCTTGACGAGTCTTGTCTGCAAAGCTATGGAGAGAATCATAATGGAACTCATAAATAAAGACATTGGGGACCTACAGACACTGGATCCTACCCAATTTGGCTTTGTCAAGGGCAGATCCTGCCTCTTGAATTTGGTCGACTTTTTCGAAACCGTCACTAAGGCCATTGATGAGGGTAAGGCAGTTCACACAGCCTACCTTGACCTAGCAAAAGCGTTCGACACAATACCCCACTCGGGCATCATAGAAAAGCTCACCAGCATAGTTGTAAACCCATATGTCACAAGATGGGTTGCAAACTGGCTCAAGGAGAGAACCCACAGGGTTAGAGTTGCTGGTGCCATGTCAGACTCTAAGCCGGACACAAGCGGTGTCCCACAGGGCTCAGTCCTGGGCCCCCTCTTGTTCGGCATTTATTTTTCTGAAGTGCAGGCAAACATAGGGGGATTGTGGCTGACAAAATTTGCAGATGACTGCAAACTGGGCACCATAATTGACACTCCATCAGACACAGACATCCTCCAGAGAGGTCTCATAGAAATGGATAACTGGTGCCAGAGCCATGGCCTTAAGCTAAATGCCAAAAAATGTATAGTCATACCCTTTGGGAAAAACAAGGTAACCCCTAATTACCACATAGGTGGTAATCCATTAAACACGGAAGACATTATCAGGGACCTGGGGACCCAAGTTGACAGTAACCTCTCTTTTGACACTCACATTACCAAAGTGGTTAGGAAGACCTTCTACATTGCCCACCTGATCATGAAGGGATTCACATCGAGATCAGGAGAGGTCATTGTACCCCTTCACTTATCAGACCAATGATTGAGTACAACGCCCCATTCGGAATGTACCTTACCCGACACCTGCAGCAGTTGGAAAGACCCCAAAAGTTCCTCACCAAAAGGATAAAGGGGCTCAAACATATGTCATACGCTGCCCGACTGAAGAAACTCCAGCTCTATTCAGTCGCATACCGTCTGCTCAGCGGTGATCTGTGCCTGACATACAAGGCCATGTCCAACCCAGAATTAATGGACATGCTCCACCTCAAAAAATCCGAATCCACCAGAGCCACGAGAGCAAGAGACTTAAACCTCAACACGGATATAAATAGGACGTGCTGGAGGGACAGATTCATCACCCAGAGACCCCCTACACTATGGAACAGAATCCCAGTCCATGTGAGGCAGAGCCCCTCACTGACTCTGTTCAAGAGAAATCTTGACGAGTGGATGGGAGATCGTAGGTTTACCCCGGGAATCATCTCTGTGTCACTGCTGGACAGAGGCAAAGCAAACTAATGGGTATAGTATTCTCATCCTAAGGGGTGGTGAAAGCCACACACACTCTGGCTAGGCTTATAAATGCCCTAGGGCAGATAGCCTAGTATGAACCTATGAACCTATGAACCTAATTGCCAATGATTCTCAAGACAACCACAAAGCATTCTATAGCTATGCCAAGAATCTCAATGGCAACACTCAGATCTGCTCTGAGTTACAGCACAATTGTACTAAATATATAATACCAACTGATATTGCTAACATCTTGGCAGATAGGTTTAGTGCTAACTATACACCCCTTTCATCCCCTAAAGGGCCCATCTCTATACCGGAATAATGCAACATTCCTGTAATAGCATCCATGGGCCTGACAACATCCCAGGCTGCGTTCTATACGAGCTACAGAATGAACTGGCACCCCACCCAAGTACCATGTTCAATCATAGCCTCACCTCAGGCTTTGTGCCCACTGAATGGCACACAGCAACAGTTATCCCACTCCACATAAATGGAACCACCATGGATCCCGGGAACTACCACCCCATTAGCCTGACGAGCCTGGTCTGCAAAGCTATGGAAAGTGTGATCATGGAACTTATAAACAATGACATTGGTAATCTCCAAACTCTGGACCCTACCCAGTTCAGTTTGTAAAAGGCAGTTAATCTCTTCTAAACCTGATAGACTTCTTTGAAGTGGTCACCAAAGCCATAGATGAGGGTAAGGTGGTTCACACAGCCTATCTAGATCTTGCCAAGGCTTTTGACACCATGCCCCACTCTAGATTTATAGATAAATTCACTAAACTAGGTATAAATCCCTATGTCACAAGATGGGTTGCATTAAATAATGTTTTATTGTAAATAAGAGATGAGTTACAAAAGGTTAGATAACTTATAAAGCACAATGACACTTTAACTAGATAGGCATTAATATTAATGAGTAGGGTGCTTCTGATTTGTTATTTTGAATCAAATGAAGTTGTTTTATTGGATTCAATATGGTTAGACTAATGAACTAAGTCATATAAATGTAAATGTTTGTCAATGATGTTTGTCTGATGAAGTCCTAGATGTAAGGACAAAAACGCGATACATGCATTTTACGATATAAGAGCGTTTATTTGGTTTTAACGTTTGCAAGTGGAAGATACAATAAACTCTTGTTGGTGATTTCTAACAGCGATCTCTTGGTCTTTTGGCACTTTCGTAGTGGATTACTGGTCAATTTTCAGTGCCTTGTGCTAGTTTGTTTGTGGATTTGGTGTTTAGTAGAGCGACCAAGGGAAAGCTGTGGAGTTACAATGAGTTCTGAGGGGCAGGAAGAAGCCGGCCAATCGAGAAGGTTGATTGGCCAACTAACTGAACTCATTGATTTACTCACGCCCCTCTGCCAGAGTCTCATAGCAGGCAGGAATCAGGTGGAACCAAGGGGAAACGGAACCGAAGGGTTTAGTGGAAAGCAAGCCAAGCGAAAAAGGGAGCTAACTGGCGAATTCGATGTTGCCGGCGACCCGCTTGAGTTGGAAGGAAGTAACTTTAACCCCATGGACACACCAAAACTACTGGAAGCAGGCGGAGATGAAGCGGAGAAAGACAATTTTTATGAAATGGGTGCTAGACCTAGAACTCAGTTCAACATGTCAGCGCCTAAAGGTACTGTTAGTTTTAATTCTAAAACCACAGAAGAGTGGCTTAATAAAGACTTTCATTTTAGAATTGATAAACAACAGAATGTTGAACAAGGAGACAGAGATTCTTATGTAGTTAAACTTGACAAACTAAGTAAAATGATGAATAAACACAGGACTTTCAGCATTGAAAATGCCTTAGTGAATGTTTAAGAAGGGAAATAGTCCCAAAAGGTTTGAGGGTATACAAATACCCAAATAATGTACAAATAGGTACACAGTTTCACGACAGTTTGATTAAAGTGTTCAATAATTGTGGGTTAGAAATAATCAAACTGATTATTTGTGATAACAAAAATAAACAGTTTATATTAGGTAAAGAAATTGAGGAACTTGATGCCTATATTAAGGCGGATTTGCTTTTTGAGATAAGAGATGAAAGGGACAAATATTTTAGGTTAAGGAAGGATATAGATTATAAAAGTGAGGAGATTATCCAGCGCAAAGTGGGTAAACTCAAAAGGGATATGAATGAATACGAAAATAATATAAGCTACCCGAAACCATCACATTACAATAAGGAAACATTCTCTTTTAACAAAAGAAAGAACTATAATAACAACAATAGGAAATTTCAAGATACTGTAGAAGAAGAAAAATGGTATGACAATACATATGATGTGGAATTTCCTCCATTAAGAGAAAACGAACTTCACAGTTTTGAAGGGAATAATAACAGAAGGGGAAATTTTCAAATGAGGGGGGGGGAGAAGGGGGAGGGGGAGATTTTATTGAAAAATACCCCTAGCCCTGAAACAGCCACACAAGATTCTACCTCTGATCAAATATTAGTGGAACAAAACAGAAATACATATCAAGGTTTCACTATTTATAACTTTAGTAGTTTGATTTTGAATATAGACCACTTCACACTCCTCAGTAAGGGACTTAAATACATTCCTATGCATAATGGGGATTTTACACGAACCATAATGGACATTAAGCTCTTCATGAGGAAAATTAATCTGGAAATATTAGCCACCAGGATGGGGTTTAAGAAAGAAAATAAAGTGGAATGTGAACTTAAAAGAAAATCTACTTATAACCCACCCTTAATACCGCAGCTCAGGAACTTTGAGAATGTATTAATAAAGGAAGTAAGGAAACAAAAAGAAGATGCTAAGTATAAACTCAATTTTAATTTGAGTAAGAATGAGTATGAAACACTCAAGGAATTGAGTAACAATGACACAGTGAGGGTAATGAAGCCCGACAAAGGAGGGGGCATTGTAATAATGGATAGGATAGAATATGAAGGGAAAATGAATTCTATCCTTAGGGAAGAACATAAGTACTCATTGGTTTCTATGAACGAAGTTAGTATGGCTTACAAAAAGATAGATATTATTCCCCAGGATTTACTAACTGAGGAAGTGATCGATAATAAAACTTTTAAATTTCTGGAGGTGACTAGACCAAGAATGGCCACAGTATTTGGCATCCCAAAAATTCACAAAAATATGGAGAACCCTCCGTTTAGACCTATAGTTGCGGCGGAGGGTTCAAAAACAGTACCCTTGGCCAAATTTGTTGACTTCAAAACCAAGCATATATGGGTAAATAAAAAAACTATAGTAAAAGATTCCTGGGAATTCTTGAGTGAGCTAAAACCAGAATTATATAGTGAAGATATATTATTCATTACAATAGACATAGTAGATTTATTTGGAAGTATACCCCATGACGAAGGAATGGATATGTTCGAGGAAAGTGTGTTTGAAGACACTATATTGAGTCAGGAAGACAAAATAGCTAGTGTTATTTTAATGGACACAGTACTAAGGTACAATTTTATAACTTTTGATGGTGAATATTACCATCAAAAGTCAGGAGTTTCTATGGGGGCAATTTGTGCGCCCACCTATTCGAATATTGTATTGTCCAAATGGGAAGAAAGGTTTATCATCAATTCTAGTTTTAATAGGTACTGGTCAATGTACCACAGGTACCTGGACGATATAGTGCTAATATGGACAGGTGGACAAGATAGATTTTGTGAATTTTTAGAATATTTAAGTCGAACTACAACTTTTTTAAAGTTTACACACACAGTTAGTACTGAGTTCCTTAGATATTTGGATGTTGAAATTTATAAACACGAAGGAAGATTTGAAAGTAGGGTCCATAGGAAGGATACATATGTTAATTCCTTCCTACATTACAGTAGTGCCCACCCCCTACACAGCAAAATAAATATTGTCAAGGGTCAGTTTGTAAGGGGGTCAAGAATGACCAGCCGTGAAAGTGATTTTATAATTGAGTGTAATAAACTTGAACGGATGTTCTTGGAACGAGGATACCCAAAAGATTTTATTGGGCGTTTAAGAAATGAGGTGGAAAGGGGGAGATTACAAAGGTTTAAGCCCATTATTGGGATAGGAGTGGACAAAATCAACGGTAACTCAGTGAACATGTCTACGGTGGGTCAGGATTCATTCTTGAGGAGTTTGGTGGTAGAATATAATGGAATTAATAAAAGAATCAAACAGACCCTAACAAATGAATGGAATCAATTTTCCTTATTAACAGATATAGATGAAATAAGTGGAATGCATCCAAAATTAGTGTTTAAGAATTCCTGGAATATTAAGAACATACTGGAAAAAAGAGGAAATAAAATTAAGGGAACAAGTAAAAATAAACTATGTACATATAAGTGTGGGAGATGCCAACAATGCCCCCATATTATTAATAAAGACGAAGTATATTTACAAAGTAGGAAAAGAATTTTAAGAAGTAGAGGCTACTACAACTGTGAAAGTAAGGGAGTGGTGTACCTGGTAACATGTAAAAAATGCCCGTGTTTCTATGTGGGCAAAACTGAGAGGGGTCTAAGAAGGAGAATTTACGAACATGTCTATGAGATTGGGAAAGGTAAACTAACCAATGCACTATTTAGACACTCTCTGACTTGCACTGAGTATAAATATGAATTTTTTGTGCTTGAACAAGTAAGACCTGACATAAGAGGAGGACCTTGGGAGGAGATATTAGAAAGCAAGGAGCTATGGTGGCAGATTAACCTAGAAGCTTGTACTAAACCTGGGTTAAATGACACACTATCAATCTCCTCATTGCTCAAATTGAGGGCTCTCAAGATTTAGAATAACTATTCCCACAATACACTAGAGGGAGCTAGTACACAACTCTTGCTCACAGCAGTTTTCTCAATAATGAAATTAAATCATATTTTTTAACAAAGAAGTTTTTAACATAAAATGATTTTAGTTTAAATTATAATATTTATTTAGTTTTTTTAAACAAACGTATTTATCTTGAATCACACAGATAAATTAAATAATGTTTTATTATAAACAAGAGATGAGTTATAAAAGGGTAGATATATTATAAAGCACGATGACACTTTAACCAGATAGGCATTAATATTAATGAGTAGGGTGCTTCTGATTTGTTATTTTGAATCAAATGAAGTTGTTTTATTGGGTTCAATGTGGTTAGACTAATGAACTAAGTCATATAAATGTAAATGTTTGTCAATGATATTTGTCTGATGAAGTCCTAGATGTAAGGACGAAAACGCGATACATGCATTTTACGATATAAGAGCGTTTATTTGGTTTTAACGTTTGCAAGTGGAAGATACAATAAACTCTTGTTGGTGATTTCTAACAGCGATCTCTTGGTCTTTTGGCACTTTCGTAGTGGATTAGTGCTAACTATACACCCCTCTCATCCCCTAAAGGGCCCATCTCTATACCGGAATAATGCAACGTTCCTGTAATAACATCCATGGGCCTGACAACATCCCAGGCTGTGTTCTATACGAGCTACAGAATGAACTGGCACCCCACCCAAGTACCATGTTCAATCATAGCCTCACCTCAGGCTTTGTGCCCACTGAATGGTACACAGCAACAGTTATCCCACTCCACATAAATGGAACCACCATGGATCCCGGGAACTACCACCCCATTAGCCTGATGAGCCTGGTCTGCAAAGCTATGGAATGTGTGATCATGGAACTTATAAACAATGACATTGGTAATCTCCAAACTCTGGACCCTACCCAGTTCGGTTTGTAAAAGGCAGTTAATCTCTTCTAAACCTGATAGACTTCTTTGAAGTGGTCACCAAAGCCATAGATGAGGGTAAGGTGGTTCACACAGCCTATCTAGATCTTGCCAAGGCTTTTGACACCATGCCCCACTCTAGATTTATAGATAAATTCACTAAACTAGGTATAAATCCCTATGTCACAAGATGGGTTGCCAACTGGCTCACTGACAGAACCCACACTGTGAAAGTAGCAGACTCCAAATCCAACTTCAGACCAGTGACAAGTGGAGTACCACAGGGTTCAGTCCTGGGCCCTCTCCTGTTTGGTATCTACTTCTCTGAAGTACAGGCAAACACAGAAGGTCTTTGGCTAATGAAGTTCACAGATGACTGCAAACTAGGAGCCATAATCAAAACTCCTAAAGATGCTGGACATCCTACAAAAGGGCCTCACTGAGACAGATGCCTGGTGTCAAAGCCATGGCCTCAAGCTCAATGCCAAAAAGTGCATTGTCATCCCTTTTGGCAAAAACTCTGTACCCATGAACTACCACAGAGTCGGTAGTCTACTTACCACCAAAAGTGAGACCTTGGGACACAGGTGGACAGTACTCTCTCCTTTGATAATCACATCACCACAGTAGTCAGGAAATCTTTCTATGTGGAACACCTCATCACAAAAGGTTTCTCATCCAGGAAAAAAGAGGTCATTGTTCCGCTCTACTCGTCACTCATTAGACCCATTATAGAGCACAACGCCCCTTTTGGTATGTCCCTCACAATACATCTACAACAACTGGAAAGGCTGCAGAAATACCTCACATAGAGGATTAGCAGCCTCAAACAGATGCTCTACGCAGACCATCTCAAAAAACTCCAGCTTTACTCCATTGCATATTGCCTACTCAGAGGCTATCTCTCCCTAACATACAAAGCTATGTCAAACCCAGAGCTGTTGGACATGCTCCACTTAAAGAAATCCCAATCCCTCCGAGCTACACGCTCTAGGGACCTAAACCTTGTCACCACAATAAACGGAACATGCTGGAGGAATAGATTTCTGTCCCAGAGACTTCCCATACTCTGAAAAAAACTACCTATCTATATCAAACAAAGCTCCTCATTAGCACTCTTCAAGAAAAATCTTGATGCTTGGATGGGCGATAGGAAATTCACCCCGTGGATCACTTCTGTAGCTCTGCTCGACAGGGCATAGGAAAATAATTTTCTTGGGTGGCGAAAGCCAGGGTAATGTTTGGCTAGGCTTATATAGGCCTTAGGGCCAATAACCTAATACCTACCTATGAACTTATGGGGGGGGGTTGTCTCTATGGAACACACTACAAGAGACTCCAGTGTTGGGTGTATTGCCATACAGCAGCATCTGTCATGGCACACATGGAATAGCTGACTATCCCTAGTATCTTAATTGTATCCACACACTTTGTATGTTTGCACACTGTGGAATATGACATGTGTGATGAAGCAGTGGATACTGCCAGCGATTCTGTTCTTGCTGTATCTCTACATAGTGTACTGCCAAGTATGTGATCCTGACATGTGTTCCCATTCTGTTGTCTTTCAGGACAAATGTACCCAAGATGCCATGCACCTTTCACGGATGCAGAGAATGAGATTATACTTGAAGAGCTCTGGCAGCACCATGAACTCCTACTGTCCAGAGGAAGGCAAAACAGTGAACAGTGGGGAGCACTGTGGGCTGACCTTGTCCTTGACATGAATGCTACAGGTCATCAGAGCAGGACACATGAGCAGGTTCGACACAGAGCAATGGATGTGATCAATGATGCATGCCAAAGAGCAGCAGATGTAGGCAGGGGCTGTGGCATCACCAGTGGAGGGCCTGCAGCAGAAGAACCTTCCTCAGCCACTGAGGATTTACTGGCAAACCTAGGCACAAGCGACAGCTCCCAAGCATCCATCACACTATACAACGAGGATTTGGTTGCTACAGTTTCTCTGCCAGAGGATCGTGTGGGTAAGCTTAGTTTAATCACCATTGCAAAACTGCAGCATTCAGTGTGTCAAGGTGTACATACTCTTAAGTGGGTGTCAGGTCTGTGTTCTTTGTGGGGAAGGGTTCAATTGCATTTTGAATCTCATGCTCAGATGTTGACCAATATAATAATTAACATAATAGCTACTGTAAATGTGAGATATATGGATGTATTACCTTGTTGTGGTGCAACATGTGGTGGTACTGACATTACCTCTCCTCTACTTTTCACAGGTCCATCAGGTATCGGACAAGGCAGTGGTCCTGCTCCTGGTAAGCACAACACTGTTTTGTTATAGATGTTCCCAGGACTCCCCCAGTACTGCTACATTTATTGCACCAAAACCTCACCTCCACTTTTTACATCCAGTCAACAAAAACAAATCTTTATAGGGGCTTTCTCTTATTTACCATACCTTACTTACCCTACTATAACTTAGGCATTTATCAAGATCTTCATAATGCCACTGCTAGTTGCATCAGCTCCTCTTTGATTAATACTATTCTATTCCCTCTTACCTCTTATGCTTATCCCATGTCTTCTCACTGCCTATGAACATCAGAACTACCTAGGATTCCAGTACCCAAGAGGCAAAACCTCTACTCCAATAGTGCCAAATATGCAAGATCACTTAGATTAATCCTTCTTACCTAATTGCTTATATATTAAATACCACCAACCCATTAGATCTACATACATCAAACCCAAAACCAAAGGATACCAAAGTCTAATAATTAAATTATTAAAGCTCATAATTAGATTACAATATAACCTCATAATTGGTGGAGACATCCATCCAAACCCTGGCCCAACCACAACTGTTGACCAGAGCTATAACACTACTATTACTACTAACGTACAGACTTTAAACAGAGCCCCCCCCCAACTCACTCTTAGTCAGTCACCTGAACATTGGAAGCATAAATAATAAAGTCCACTGCATTCATGCTCTCTTAGATATTCATTTGCCAGACATATTATGTCTTACCAAAACCTGGCTAAAACCATCAACTACAGACAATGAGATAATACATCCAGGTTACAATATACTAAGACTTGACTGCAAAGCTAAGAAGGGAGTGGGGGTAGCTATTTTATATAAATCTATGTTGCAAGTGACCACTGACTCTTCACAACCACACCCAAGTCGATAATGCTAAAATTCTTGTTACTAAGCTACATATCAATAAATGCAAATATATAAATATCATCTCTGTTTATATTCCCCCAGGAAATAACATAAACACCCTAGAGAATATCCTATATTGATTGTCAGCTAACTACCCCCAAGAAACCATTGTCCTTGGCAACTTCAACATCGACTGGAACACCTGTTTCTCAGAACACCCTACTATACATGTAAACGTATATGGGTTTACTCAGATCATATCCTCCCCCACTAGGATCAGTAAACTCAACAAAAAAGAAAATACCTTAGACTGGATACTCATTAATAGTCACCCCCATATGTACAAGGCAGGGAACCTGCCTGATGACATAAGTGATCACTTTCTTACCTTTATAATTAGGCATAAGGCTGACATTCTCAACCAACCCACTTATAAAACAATAAGGAATAATAAAAACTTTAAACCCACTAACTTCCAAAATGAACTAAAATTATGTGACTGGTCAGTCCTAAAACACCTGCCACTGGAGGAAGCAGCAAAATACTTTAACACCAAATTCCTAGCCATCCTTGACTGCCACGCACCATCACACTCTATTAGAACTAAAACAAAAGCTGCCCCATGGATTTCAAAAGAAACCAGACAAAAAAATCTTACTTAGAAACAAAGCTTGGGCCAACTGGCATACCACAAAAATCTCCATAGATCAACTTAAGTTAGGAGAACTAAGGAATGACACAAAAAGATCCATTATGTTAGACAAAAAACTTTAACTACCATCTACAACAGACACACCAAAAGCTACCTCAAAAGTTTTGGGCAGGTATTAATAAACAACTTCACCCAGGACAATCCACCACTCTTACCCCCTTAGATACCAACCAAAAACATTCAGAAGAAGATGCCAATACCTTTAATAGCTTCTTTACTGAAACCATCCAACCCCTAGCCATCCAATTATCTCCTGGTAGCCCAAATCCAGTTGTTACAACTCTCCTTTCACCTTCAACCAGTCTCCACATCACTAATTTGTTCCCAAATCAAGACATTAAAACCAACCACTGTCTCTGCTAATCTCCTACCTGCAGAGTATCTACAAAAAGCTGCAGATGCCATAGCATACCCCATCTCCATTCTGATTAATAGAACTATATTAGAAGCTTCCATCCCCTCTATCTAGAAAATATCTCATATTATCCCACTCCATAAAGGTGGCAACTCTGCTGAGTTATCTAATTACAGATCCATAGCTATTCTATCACCCCTGGATAAAATTATGGAAAAATGTATTCATAAACAATTGTTGAGCTATCTTATCCAAAACAATCTACTCACCAACTCTCAACATGGCTTTAGACCATTTCTCAGTACCACCTCAGCCCTCTTCTCCTTGTCTAATGTCATAAACCAAAACCGTAACAATAACATACTTTCTTCAGCTCTCTTTATTTATCTCTCTAAAGCTTTCGACATGGTAAACCACCAACAAGTCATTGACCCACTGACAACCTTTTCCCTAGACAACCAGGCTATCCAATGGTTCCAGTCTTAACTGAGTGGTAGACAACAGGCTGTCCTATGGCAGGACAAATTGTCCACTCATTTACCTATCACCCTTGGAGTCCCCCAGGGCTCCATATTAAGACCACTTCTTTTTTCTATCTTTATTAATGACCTATGCACGGTCATCCTGAATGCAACCTGCATCCAATATGCAGACGATTCCACTTTAATTTGCTCAACCACCTCCCCCTCTAATCTTCAGACTTTAACCCAAAATGCTTTTAATACAGTTGAAAACTGGCTTCTTAATTGTTGACTCATATTAAATCCTAACAAACCAAAGTTGCTGCTGTTCTCCCCCATCCACAGGTCCCCCTTGCCAACCTTTACCATAAAGTCTAACAATGGCATCATTATTTCACCTGACCCAACTACTAAACTTTTAGGTGTAATAGTAGACAATAACCTCAAGTTTAATATGCACATTAATCAAACTATTAAAACAGTCAATAAAAAACTTGGCTCACTGTACAAGATTAAACCCTTCTTAACCCCACTAGCAAGGGCTGTTATTGCCCAGGCACACCTACTCTCCACCCTCCTTTATGCCTCCCCTTTATTTACAAACCTGAGTAAAACTGACCTTAACAAACTATCAAGCTGCTATAATAATATTTCTATATATGCCACTGGAGCAGCATACAGAACACACCACCTTCATAACTTAAATCATCTAGGGTGGCTTGAATTACCTATCCTACTTCAATACAACTAAATAATAATTGCACATAAGATTCTTTACCAACCTGAAAACACGCCAATACTTAAAAACCTTATCACCCCCTACAGTAACCTCAAGACTCTATGCTCATCCAACAAGCTACTAGTTCAAACAGTCAAAACTAACAACTCAGCTAGTGACTCTTTGTTCACCAACTCTGTTGGCAAAACTTGGAACTCTCTTCCTACTGTTCTGACTTTGATTCCCTCTATAACCCAATTCAAAAATAGCCTTAAACAGTACTTTAAAACACATTGGTTATGTCCTTGTTCTAACCCTGACTAACTCATATACTATAACCATATGTTATATGAAGACTTTTACTTCACTTGACTGCATGTTGCTGTTAGTCTATGAACTGGTAGGCTATAACATGGGAGAGTATATGTCTGTTTTATCCTTACATTGTACTGTATTACTGAGATGAATTTGTAAACTGTGCTTATCATCTATAAATGAAATAATTTTCTGTATGTAGGTTGGAGCTTTTCTCCCCAGACCGCTGCTGAAAATGGACATATATCCAGTCGGACTATCCTGGTCAACAAATGCAAAATAAATAAATGTATGTTTACAGTGATGCGATCCTTAAAGTATCATCCCAGGCCTGATGCTTGGAGTGCTGTACTGTCAGCATGATTTACAACTGCACAGATATTTTATGACTGTACACATGCTACAGTCATGCGTATGTCTTGTAGGTGTCACCACACTGATAGATATGACAGTATTGTCAGGATATTGCAGATTGCCATATGTGTCAACTGTGCAGAAACATCACAAATGTCAACAGTGTACCTCAATGTTGCTGATGAGATTGCTGTGTAAAAAGCTTTTCTTTACAAGTAACTACAGCTGTTTGTGGGAATAATAATGTCCTCTTGTTCTGCTATATGAGGTTGGGTTTCAACAGGTCTGTAATAGTGCCAACAGTGTATATAGCTGTACATTTATTGCAACATAGTACTGCAGAGCATAATAGTGCAGGTATTAATGTACTGCTTTTTCTTTTCTTATCACAGGTGAAGAAGGTGGTTGGGCTCTGTCCTCTACACAACCTGATGTCAGTGTCTCTTCGGACTGTAATGATGATGGTGGCCAAAGTGAGGCACAGGTGGGTGTTTCAGGAGCTGAATATGTCCCAGAGGTTGACATCACTCTCCTGCCCTCATTGTTACCTCACAGTCAGTATGCCTACACATACCTAGTCTCCAGAGGCAAAATATATTGGACAGCCAGAGGGTGGAGACATTGAACAGGAAAATATGGCAAAGATGGCTCCAGTGAGTGTAGATACTGGCCATAGCCAGAGAGCTGATGAGGTTCCACACAGGCAGATTCAAAGGGTGCTCATAGGAGGCCTGCTATCCTTCTACCACCTGTTGCAGGTGTGAAATCGTGGTTCACTCAGCATATGTTTCAGGCTGTCATGGAGGCACAGGTACATACTGAAAAAAACTCCTAATGTATGCTCAGGGTTATGGATGCAGCCCAATCTGACATCCATGACTGCCTCCACCACATTGGTGACACCCTGGATGAGTTCACTGATGCTGCGGACAGATGGTGGGCCGAGACAGTGTCTGTCTTGGAATGCACAGCTTCTGTGCTGGAACATGTGTTTGGAGTTGAGCATCAGCCTCATGGATGTAGGTCAGCAACCTCATCTGCTGAGAGTTCATATGGTCATGAGCAATCATGCTCCTGTAGTGGCAGTACATCCAGCGCTGCAGAGGGAAGTGTGCTGTCCACATCAAGACATGGCAGGCCATGGGATCATGGTCCTTGACATTCCTGTAGAGGACAAGGTCTCAGCAGACCACTTCTGACCTTGGGCAGTTCCTGTGTTTTGTCACGGAGATGGTGATCTTTCAGCTCTATTATGCATGGTTGAAAGCTATCCAACATACACACATGCAGGCCTAGCACTGAGCTGGACTGTGCACATGCACACAATCACACAGCACTGTCAAATGCAGGTCACCTACAGACACACACTGCACAATTCCATGGTCCATCTTGCCTACTACCCTTCCTGACTCACAAGCATGCTGTCAACCTTTTGGGTTAGCCCAGGCCTCCTGCACCCCCACACAATATCCTGTGCAAGTGATGATACCTGTGCCACATGCCTGCCATTCTCATCATCTATGCAGGGAAATGAAGGTATGTGTCTGATGCACAAGGTGGCTATATAAATTAACATGTACTTGTGTAATGCATTGTTTAGCCATGCCACTTGTAGTGGTTATTGACAGATATTGTATGCTGACATATGTAATGAATAAGCCAAATAATTTTGGGTACCTTACATTGTATGATGTTGTAATGGCTGTATACTTACATAATAAAAGGTGTGTCACAGACCTGTTTCTGTTCTGTTTCAGGATTATGTTGGGGACACATATGGACACACAGCAGCAAGACAGATATAGATGTCACAACACAGGATAGACTGTCAGCACAGAAAAAAAAATATCCTCAGCAAGGTACAGCACTATGAGTGCATGGCTCCATATGTCCATATGTGTGTAACAGGTTAACATGGACAATGGCATCAGTCAGAGGACTCATGCATTCCCAATCTGTGAAAAGTTCTGATACCCTTGTAAGTGTCACCAGGGTGTTGGAAGCTAACACATCTACAAGCTCTGATGCTGGGGATGACCAGTCTTCAAATTTCTTGTATCCAGTACAGACATTTGTCCGACAACAGCTATGATTGTCATGTTCTGCATCCCATGGTGTAACATGCACATGATGTGTGTCACAGCAGATGTCTGCTTCATATGCATGGAGGGGCCTTTGGCATACAAGGTGTACTGTCGGTGTGACATTCCTGTCTCTCCAACATGTAGTATTTATAACACAGTGATGGTGTAGTTATGTAGGTTGGGTAAGACATGTGTTAGTCCTGTCATGGATGTGTGGGATGTACACAGTGGGATCTGACACCTCCCTGTATGACAGCTATGCACATCCCCTACAATGCATTTACGAGACAGACTATACAAGTACGATCTTGACACGGACTTCACAAAACATGTAATTTACACTATGTATTGCAGTACCATGAGAAATGTGTGGCTGCTACAATTGTAAGATACGTCTGTGTAGTGACATAGCGAGGCTGATATTGTACACAATAATAGGTGTGATGAGTGCCACATTCAGTATGGCAATGACAGTCTGGGAGTTACTTCACAGATCTGATTGTTTATGATGTACAACATTGAATGCATCCCCACATCTCACCAACCACTGAATGTCAAATGTTACATTTGTCCCTGTGTCCACATGTCCATGTGTAATGGCTCAACCGTGAGTGGTCTGCAGACAGTACTATATTTCCCAGGGGTAGCGGATTTTCCAAAGGATAGTATTGTGCAGCCGTTAGCATTTAGTATTTATCAGTGGCTCAGACTGCATCT
This sequence comes from Protopterus annectens, assembly GCF_019279795.1. NCBI lineage: Eukaryota > Metazoa > Chordata > Ceratodontiformes > Protopteridae > Protopterus > Protopterus annectens. The sequence goes on from NC_056735.1 coordinate 538,895,594, forward strand.
GAATGTTTGTCATAGGCTATCCTGGTAAACTGTTGGTTCTGTGTGGGATTTAGTGACATCTCTGATATGCAATCATATGCTAATGCAGGCAGTCAGAGAGCACTGACAGTGGCTGTTACTGCAGAGAGGGAATGGCTAAAAGGGGTATGCCATCAATGATGTCTGGGGAAATCCATTGGTGACTGGTGGCATTGCAGCTTAGATTTCCCAATGCTGTCTTCCCAGATTATGACTGTCAGACACATGCCTACCCACCAGCTGACATAACCTTCAGTAGATAACCTACACAGTTTCCAGCAAGGTCTGCTGGCCTAATATTGTCAAACACCTTGCCAGACCATGGTAGGTAGAGTGAGTAATATTCCCATTATTTATTGCAGAATCTAACAATCAATGGAGCCCACCAGTTAGAGTCAGTGGGGATGATCTGGCCTTGAGTATAACAAATGGTGCATTTCCCAGTGTCAGTAAGTGTACAACCGTGTTACTGCTCATATCCGTGCTAACTCCTTTTATGGCATTTCATGTCACATGAATCAGAGATCTGAGGACACTGCTTGGCACTACATGCTAGTTGTCCTTTGTGCAACTAAGTATTGCAGTTGCTTCCAACATGTTCCAAGAAAAGAGTCATCCAATGTGTGTGTACAGAGCACAGACAAACATGTTAGGGAAGTGTAATATGTATACACTTTGAAGGTAAGGTGGGTATTTTACACTGGTATTCTGCAGCTGGACACTTCCCAAGTGGCATGTACTGGAAGGACACAAGTATCTTGTAAAGACTGTGGAAAACAGGGGAGTCCACAGAATTCCAAATGCCTGACAACTACTAATGCTAGTCCCACTGACACCACTCTGACATAGGATACCATGCTCAGATATGTTTTCTGTCATCACACACAAAACGGTACTAAAAAGCCCATGACGACAAGCAGGACACAGCCTGTTTGTTCATTCACATAGTTGTCCCACACCATGAAAGCCTTTGTAGGCTTCACATACCATTTTCCAAGTAGATTCCATGATTCGCATCCTGGACAATCAGTTGGCTTTTGCATGTGTTATGCCATCTGTTCCAGGGTTGGTGGGGTGTCACTAGGGAACTGACAAGAGGGGGATAAATAGCACTGCTGTAGTTCCACAATATAATCTGAAAGGCCATTGACATAGATGTCTAGTCTTGCTTAAATAATCAGCACTCTGCTGGTGAGCCATTGTAGGTGACACATTTACAGCACATCATGCATCCTGCCCTCAACACATTACTGGTGCATATCTGCATGATGTGGCTGTGAGGCCTACAGCAGCAGACTGGCCACCTTTAGCCAATGTGTGTCTACCTGCCACATGTCCTAAGCATGTCATACTGTACAATTATGTACAAGACACAAATGTCTGTTTTCCCACATCATATCACACAGCAACCAGTGTGCTGTGTAGATGCTTGAAATGCATCATATGCTTGTAAGGCCAACATAATGTCAGCAAAGTTGAACAAGTCTGCTATGCATGCATGGGCATCCACATTTTCACTGCAAGGTGTGCCTGCAAATGCTGTATATCAAGCTGTCAACACCATGGGTGCTTGCAGCATGATCCTGCCTTTGTAGGATCAGTTGCTGAGGTATTGGGAGTGTCCCCATCCCTGTACTCCTATGTCACACAAACACAATGTGTGACAGTTGTGATAGCATTTCAAACCTTCCTGCCATGGTATCTCCAACAGCAGTCATTACATGTGGCAATGAGCATTATGCCAACATGCACAGCTCACATCCTACACCACCTGCACCCACTTGCATGTGTGCAGCTCCTTACCACAGCTCCTTTCCAGACACATTGCCAGACACCTCTGAAAATCCCGCCTCTGGAGTGCACAGTACACATAATACTGTATGCACCACTCTCTTACCGGACAAACACCTGAGGCAAAACACAAACTCATACCTCTTAGTCAGAGGTGATTACATTGTGAGACACATTGATGTCTGTGTCACGTGGCTACATATGGGACAGGTGCCAGATAGCTGTCTGTAGGTTCAAACAATAGGTCTTACCACACATTGCAGCAAATCAAGGGATATTAATTATTATAATGTTGACATCATAGTTCCTGCAGGTGTGTATGACTAGGGACATAAATCACCAACCTTTATGCAGACACATAACTGTGCTTAGCCAGTCTGTGTCTCTTGCGGGAATATGCATACCTTGTGGCAGCAGTTCACACTCACCTGGGATGATGGCTTCATACACACAGAAATTGATGGAACTCAATAATTGCTTTAGCATGTGGTGCCATTATCAGCGGATATACTCCATGTCTGCCTGGGATGCCTTACTCAACAGACATCAATGCTTCACCAGTGATGATGTTCATTTCTCATTCCTGAGATTTAGAGTAACTGCCATGGCTACTGGCACCCACACAATGCAACTTAGATGCACTGTTCAGGGAAAAGTTGGCAATAAGAACACCATCTTTATACAACATCATGGTTATGATGCTACATGGTGGGTATGGCACCACTGAACCAAACTCTGTGGAATGTGTCCCCAACCCTGGATTACACAGACATGTGTGCAATCAAGGACAGCTGGTTCAAGGCTTTGGACAGCACCACAACCATACCAGACTACATGTCCATCCACATCTTCACACCTCAAAATGATAGTGTTCAAGGTTATGCAGATGGTGTATACTTCTCATTAAGGATAGATACACATCCAGATTTTGTGAAACACTGGGATTTCCCAGAGACAGTGCAGGTGCTATTCACTACTGGAAGGGCACACAATCAAGCAATAGCTGGCTGCAGGAACAGCTCCATGCATCCAGACACCCATTGTGTGTATTTGTATGTACATATGTCTACCATGATATGGCAGTACACCATGTTGTGGGGTAGCATTAAGTGACTGCCAGCTGTGTTGCTTAGTTGTGCTGCAGCTCACTTGCCCAACAGTTAGTGTATGTCCTTAGCTACAATGTCCTGGATCAGTGCTGTGACATCCCCCAAAGGGGAACCAATGTATTGTAACATGTGTTTACCTATATGGGTAACCACTGCAGCCCCCAATGTGAGGTCCTCCATGGTGGGATCTGGCCACAGATCAGTGTGATTAAACATACCAGCACCATTCCCTCTTGCAGACAATACAGACATATAATTCAACAAAGCCATTTATTACCTCTTGTGGGATGGTTTACTTAACTTGACTGCACCTTCCCCACTCTGGTGGGACAGCATGTATGCCGAGCTGTACACCCATGCATGACTATAGTTATACCTAACAGGAAGAACACAGCCCCCTCATGGTACAGCAGACCTGCTTGGTGGACAACTTCCATTATCAAACTGCAAAATAGGAGGTGGACATTGTTGTGTGACAGTTGGGGTGAGGATAGGCCCCTAAAAATGGTGACACAATGTCCTTATCTACAACAACCACATAGAGCTGTGATGTTGTGTAGACACATTAAGTAAAATTAACCACCCGCAAAAAGCAGAACCACAATGCACAGTGTCGTTACATGTTTAACCTCAAAGCACATGCCCAGATTGCCAGTGAACTCATACATAATGATGCCGCATAGAATAGGACTGTAACCATAGCTAACCTGTAGTCCCACATGTTCTGCATCAGCTTTACTCTCCTGTTCCCACTACATGTGACACATGACATAGCTACAACCTGTCCCATAACTTCCATATCTACAGAGCAGGTCATAAATGGCCTCTCTGTGGAGGATACACAGCATCTATTGGACATGCTAACATCCCAGGCTGCATCCTACATGGGATGTGTCATGGATTACTAATACCATTGGGAACACCTTGTAACCATACTGAAAGATAAAAACAAAGAATACCAGTGGTTCAGGCTCGAAGCAAAAGGTTTTATTCAGGTAAAGCGCTTTTTGTCACCCACACAATACATGGAGTCTTCTTCAGACCAATAAAAAACACTAACAAATAATAGAACTTCACTTTTAAAATGTTCTACATTAACAACCAACCAATCAGGTATCATTTTAACTGTGATGCGGAAAGCTCATTAAACCAAAAAATTCAAAGACACATAACAAAGGTAAAAACCTTATCGTAAAATTCAGCTTCGCTAATGCTTCACATACTACAAATTCATAAATAATTACATTCTGCAAATATACAGATAACACAATGTGCCATTATAAAATTAAATTTTGTTCATAAAACATATATATGTATGAAAAAATGCATATATATATATATATATATATATATATATATATATATATATATATATATATATATAAAATTTAAACCTGTCACAACAACAAATAAATACAACAAATATAATGAAAAAAAAATTTGGCTACCTCAGTAAGCTCCTCAATTTTAAAATACATGCAAGACAGGAAATTTCATTTAATCCAGGACCACTATAAGAATTCAACCTAAGTTGCCAAATTAATTCTCTTTTCTCCAAAATTAACTGAAATGGACCACCCTTATGATAAACAGTAACTTGATCAATTACTCTAAAAGTAAAACTGTGATCAGGGTTCTCATTACAGTGTCTAGCCAGGGCATTATTCTCGCTCCTTTTCCTAATGTTATAGATATGCTCATATACCCTGTCACAAAGCCTTCTATCAGTCTTTCCAACATAGAAGGCTGGGCATAACTGACAGCCAGCCAGGTATACAACAGCCCTCGATTCACAAATAAATCTACCTTTTACTGTAAAATCTCGCCCCCCAATGGTAAAATTAGAACCAGTGGCAATAAACCTACAGTAATTACAATGTTCACATCTGAACATACCTTTTGTCCTATTACTATTCGTACCTCTCATCTCCATAAATTCCTTTAAGTTAATGCCTTTCCTAAAATAAAATTAGGGCAACTACCCAATTTGACCGAAAGGTCACCATCACTTAGGATGATGTTACAATTCCTACAAAGGATCCCCTTTAAAAGACTAGTTTCTAGACTATACGTAGTAATAAAACTTTTCGCAAATCTATTGTCATGATTGCCAGTTGACCCTACAGTACCTTCCATTACTGTATTAGGGTTTATTAAAGAGAACAAATTAACCAAACTATCTTGCACATAATTAGTTTGCTCTGTTCTTAATCTAACTGTAAGAATAGGTCTATAGAACTCAGTTGCCCTCTTACATTGTACTTCACGTATCAAATCAACAACCAGTTCAATGAGGTAACCATGACTGGTGAACATAACCTTTAAGGTCTCACATTCTTCAATGAAGACAACATCATCACTGGTCATTCTGGCTGCTCTAACCAGCTGCCTTTTCAATACCAATCTTTTTTGGTGTAAAGGGAGACAGCTGGCATAATGCAACATAGTATTTGAATATGTAGCCTGAATCATACTGAAACCACTGGCTGAACTCTAGCTGACTGGACAATGCCAACTGTTACACCCTTACCCAGAGGCTTTGCCTGAGAATCCATATCTGTATGGCAATCATCATGGAGCTGATCAGCACACATATATGTGATCTACACACAGTTAACTGAATGCAATGGCCATTTGGTAATGGACCATTCCAAGCAGCACTGGCACTTGCACACAACAATATGGTCCCTCACAATGAAACTTCACATCTTCAGCATGTGTTCAATGGGGATCATCTGAAATGAATATCATTGTAGCCTGTGGCATATAGACCGCTCAGAGGTGATCTTTGCCTTGCATATTGGGCAATGTATGGCCGTGCCTCATTGTAAATGCTGCATATCTGTATGTGGCATGGTACATGGCTCAGTCACAGTAAGGACATTAACCTAGTATGTGACCTTACTAATACACGCTGGTGGAAGTGATTTTTCTAGCAGACTTTAACCCACCTTTGCAACAGAGCCTTGGCTAATGGCAAGCAGAGCACATCAGTGCACCTCAGCACATGCCATCTGTATGACTGGCTGGGCAAGCATCATTTCACCACAGGGCTTCTGCCTGTGTCCCTCTTGGACTGGGGCATTATGCACTCATCATGTAAATAAGGGTATACAGTTGTCTATTATTGTGATGGTTGTATGGCCAATTGTGGTCAGGACTTTGGAGGGCAACATCACCTGCTACAACTAAAATTCTGCAAAGCCATACCACTTTGTCAGTTACAGAGGTGATTATATTTATGCCATATGGACATACACACCAAGTGGACTACAGAGAGATTATAATCCCTACCTATGTAGTCTTACACACTACAGGTCACAGTACTTGTTCCACACGCCAGCACTTAAGTCAGATGTTACAATGGCAGCTGATGGTCTTAAGGTAGATGACATCATCAGGTCTTGTAGAAGAGGGAAGTTTGGAAGCCAGCAGTAACTTATTGCTTGACAGGAGGATAAACACACACACACACACACACACACACACACACACACACACACACACACACACACACACACACACACACACACACACACAAAGACTAAAAATGCATAAATATTGCAATTTGTTAGCCAGTGAGGGGTTCTCACTTTTTTGGCAGGGGGATACACACACACACAAAACTGGTCTGCAGTGAGATTCACTGAGTTGACTTGCAAAGTGAATAATTATGTGTAAGAATTGTGCCCAGCACATGTATCTGCACCAAAATTATTTGATTTGAAAGGCATTCATGTAGTCTGTCTGAAACAGTCTTAATTGATGATTTCTTGCTCTACTCATAAAGAAGATGACAAACACTTGAAAAAGTATCTTTTTATTCTGTGACAAAACAGATACCAACTTGAATAATTAGATCATTGGATGTTACAAGGTGCATTTAATTTAAAAGTGAATGCATGTTTTCTGTAATTGCAGTTTTCATCTTCCTTGAACACTGACAACTGATATCTGGAGATGGGAAAACCATCACGTTGTCAAAACAGATTTTATTTTATTTTATTTTATTTTATTTTACATTTGTTAACCGCGGGTGTCTGACTGAGCCGAAAAGGCCCTTTTTCAGCAGAGGCCCGGGGAGAAAAGCTCCACAAAGAAAAATTACAGACACATCTAGTTATTTAGACATAATCAGTATACACACAAATTACAAGAGACATGTTTTTACAGTGGCATGCGGCACAAACAGTTACAGTGGAGAGAACAATCAAAAAAGATATTAATTTTAAAAATAAAGGTAAGTAATAGATTTGTGGTGTACAGCTGAACTTTGGAATGTAGGTAGAATACATACATAGTACACAGATGTCTTCATGAGAGTTACACCATGCACACCAGAGATCACAGTTTTATAAATCAGTAAATCAGACAAATTGCTACATTTACATATCCAAAAGGAAAACTTAAAGCCCTTCTTCCTCACCAGTCTCACATGTTTACAGGACATTTGTTGTTTGGATATCAAGTGATGCATAATCTAATGCTAAAGAGAAACAGAAGTTCATCCTCTCCATCTTTATTTCTTCCACACTGAAGACCCAATAAACATATATATATATATATATATATATATATATATATATATATATATATATATGTGTGTGTGTGTGTGTGTGTGTGTGTGTGTGTGTGTGTGTGTGTGTGTGTGTGTGTGTGTGTGTGTGTGTGTTTTAATGTTCATCCATCGATGAATCCCAGCTCACCATCTCAAGCTACTTCTACTAGGACATTCAATAACTAGTCTACACCCCCTTACTTAAATATACCAATTCAGAGATCCCACTACATTGTGGAAAAGGGAAATCTTCCTGTTCCACACTGTACAGAGATCTCCATACAGGCCACTGGAACATTTACAAGTTCACGGCCATATGAGGTTCGAACTTGTTATATATTTGATCTACTGAAGGGGACCCATATATATATATATATATATATATATATATATATATATATATATATATATATATATATATATAGTAGTATCTTTGATTTTTATCCAAGAACATGTAGATTTGTTTTCTTTAAAGGTATATCAAGGCTATTTTAGAAGGTTTGACCATAATTGTCTAAAAAAAGCATTCACCAGCCAAACTTGCAGATTTCTGGACCATTCACATGCAGGACACCAAGTTATAAGCCTATCAAATTGAACACGGGCATCTGGCCAAATGCTGGGCATAGAAATACCAAAATAGAGTTAGTTTACTTTCATCCTTATATTTCAGCATTTTTAAGTGGACATTTTTTAAATTGAGTTTTATACTCTATATAAGAAAGGGAAAACAAGTAAAATGGACAGCATTTGCTATTAGAAATATAATATGATGATATTAAAGCCTGTAAACACACAAAATAACCACAAACCTGGATGAGGTGAACAGAAGTAAAACATTTATTAATAAAATAGCCAGCGGTTGACAGCTTTCATGTAAGACAACTAGACTTTATTCAAACTGCCGCAACAAAAAGCATGTCAAGATAAGTGCTTTCAAAAACAGTCACATGATAAATCACATGACAAATTACAGCAATTCTTCAAGTTAAGATTTGATTTTTTATGACTGTGAACCATTAACAGAATTGTGGACAACATTTTCTTCAATTGTTCAAGGATTATGGTCTTTTAATTTGCAATTATTCAAATATTTGGTGTATTTTAATTATTTGAACATTTTATAATGCTTTTGGATTTGTCATTTAATTAGGTGTGAGTTACATACAACAGTATACAGGCAATGCATTCTATATAAGGACGATATCTTTTAACAGAGACCTGTTAACTTCCTAAGTGCTATGAGATATGAATGAGGACAAAATACTTTATATAAAAACTCATAGCTACATAGGGGGGCTAGATTTGCAATTATAGTTATTGATGAAGATTTCCAAAAAATATAAATCATTGAATAAGAAGAAGAGATGGATTATTCCTTTGGGTGAAATGGTTCAACTTGACTTGGTTAGAGTATTATAAAAATATAATTTTCTTTATTTTTATAAAATGTTTACTATGATACTTTTTTGGAATTATTATTATCATTATTATTCTCATTAAATGTATAATCCTAAGAATTATTTTCAAATATTAGCTAATTTGAATCATGTTACCATAGATAATATATGAAAGTAATGTATGAACAATAATAATTAGATTCCAGTGAAGTGGCTCGTGCAGGTTGGTGAAACTGGTTTGCTTTGTCATTCAACCTTTCTGGCAAAGTACTCTGTAATGAGTTTATAAAACCTGTCTACTCACTACATAACCGAAAACATGTTCCAAATTACCTGTCTCTTTCCCAGCATGCCTCCAGCATTTGGTAAGTACCTTAGGAAACATTATCTGAAGCTTACATGTGGTATAGAAACACCCAATGCAAACACTTTAAAGGAAATTTCCTAACTCATCTAGACATTGGCACATACTTGGGAGCCATATAAATGTCCTCCCAGTGTTGTTGTGCAATTTTCCTTCCAGTCTCTCTTCTCAATCTTTATAACTTTCTCAGATTGATTTGTATCATTATCAGGCATCATGTATATGCCCTACTAATTATTCCTTTGTGCTAGACTCAGATGGAAAACTCTGCAGGACCTGTTCTTTCACATAGTACTCTCCTATCCCTTTCTGTTTGTTATAGTCTGATATTAATCCCTGGTAGAGCAGGCAGTCTGTAACCTACAGTCAAAACTTCTGCTTAGCCATATCCACTCTATTCCCTTTCCTTGCGTAGATATTTGCACCCAATAACTTGGTGCTTTTTGCAAATTTTCTCAAGAAAATTTCAGCCTCTTCTTGCCTACTTTTTCCTACCCTTGCTTGCAGTCATCCTTATAGGCAAAATCCCCCACCCCCTTTTCCATGCTGGCCTACTTCTTAGAATACATTCTTTTATTTTATGAAAGTAGTATTTTGTATAGTTGTTGCCATTCTTCTTAAGGACTTGCATCCAAAACCCAGGTATCTCTCTCTCTCGCTCTCCCTGTTTCATCATCATCCCCTTCCATGTTGCTTTATTGTCATGTGTATTTATTATGCATATGAGCCTTAATGGTGTAGCTCTAAACTATCCCTTCAAATCAAGAACTGTGTCCATTTAATAAAGGCTTCACAAATTTCTCCTTTGCTAGTGGAACTTCATAAAAAATTCCAGTCTACAGCGTTGAATAGTTTTTATACCTAAAGAAAGGGATTCTTGATTTATTACTTAAAAAAAAAAGACCAGTGTTCAATGAATTACTGTTCCATATGAAGCAATTTGTTCTTTAATGTATGAACGTTGAAAGGATTCTATCTATTCTACTTGCTGCCATTTTTGCAAGTATATTTGCATTCAAATTTTAAAAAGATTGGCTTATAGTTAAATGGTTCTGTCTTGACACCTTTTCCTTTTGGTAATACTACTACGCTTTCATGCTCCATTAATGGAGCAGAACATTATTCCTTCCAATATCATTTTCATGGCTTTTAAATGTTTCTGCTACCATTACTGCCCTATTCATAAAATTACAGTAGTAATCCACCGGGACCTGTGGGTTTTTGCTATTTCAGTATATTCATAACTACTACCACAATCATATAGACCCTTAAATCTACTTTCATGTTGTGGAAAAATAATGGAGAAGGTAATACTGGATAAGTTATTGTCAGAACTGGATAGGTTGGGACTTGAAACCATATATCAGCATGCATATGTTGAAAATAGATCTATTGCCACCTATAAAATGATGTTCTATAACAATATAATAACAGCTATGGATGAAAAATTGTGCTGTGTTGTGATTTATATAGATTTAACTTCAGCATTTGACAGGGTCATACACAAAACACTGATCAATAAATTAATACAACTAGGTATTGATGTACTGTTGATAAGATGGATAGCTGCATGGCTTACAAATAGGACATGGCAAGTATCACACACCATCTGGACAGGTGAAATCTTTGGTTACAGTCAAGGTGTCCCACAGGGCTCTGTACTGGGCCCTTACTTGTTTAGACTGTATCTTTCAGACCTTACCTTTTCATCTGAGATCTTCTACAGTCTATATGCTGATGACCTGAAATTGGGTAAACTGATTACAAGTGTTACAGATAAGGCATGTCTGCAAAATAATTTGACTAAATTGACCATTTGGGCACAGGAGAATAATATGTTGATAAATACATCAAAAACTAAGCATATGAGATTTGGGAGACATAAACTGAAAGGTGAATATTTAATATAGCACACAGTGATTGAAACTGTAGACTCATTTAAGAACCTGGGTATATGGGTAGATTCAGCTATGAGTTTTTATAATCATATCAACCAATTAGCTAATGATAGTTATAGAACAATAAGTTGTATAAAAAGATTTGTAAAGTCTAGGAAATCAAACATAATTAATTCATTGTTTGTTAGTTACAATAGACCCAAATTTGAGTATGGAATTGCAATATGGAAACGCTATAGGAAAATAAGCATGAATAAACTGGAAAGAGTACAGCGGAAATATACTAAAGGCATCCATGGATATGAAAATCTATGTTATTATGAAAGATGCTACGGTAGCGTTGTCACCTCACAGTAAGACGTTGTCCTGTTCGAGTCTCAGCTAAAGCGTCTTCTTTGTGGAGACAAGCGTGAATGGGCCTACCTTTGTTGAAGGTTATACGTCAGGGCTGGCAACTCGGTACATAAAAATCTGCTGCCAATCATTAGCGGACTGGAGTTCCGCTGTGGTGACCCCTAACCAGGAAAAAGCCGAAAGAAGAAGAAGACAATATCTGAACTTTACAGTGTCTCTTACAGATATTTAAGAGGAGATCTTATTCAGGTATATAGAGCATTTAGGGACAACTACCTCTGGGAATGTTTGGGATTATCAAAAAGTACTAGAGAATCATCAGATAACCTAGGAAGAAGATTCAATAGGAATAATAAATGTACTAACTGGTTCTCTGACAGAGTAGCTGATGCTTGGAACAGACTAACAAATTACATTAAAGCAAGTACTAGTTTAGATATTTTAAGAACAGCCTAGACATTTATTATGGGAACAAGTGTTTTGGCATATTGGCAAGCTAGAAGGGCTTTAATGCCCGTGCTTGAAACATTTGTTTGTATGTATGTATGTATGCATGTATGTATGTATGTATGTATGTACATTGCCTTCTTAAATCATTATATGTGCATTTGGTTCTCTCCTTTACTGCTTGCTTAGAACTTTTCTTTCAAATTCTATGCTAAAGCAACTACTGCAACCCTTCCATTTGAATTTATTATCATACAGATTCATGTAGAAGCCTTTAAAATGTGTCTAATCTCTCCTGGATGATTATGTTTAATATCTTTGTTATCCATATCTCTATTGCATATTGCAAATTTTTCCCTTTTTAAAAGCCTATGAAACATATTTAACAATTTATTCTCTGCGGATTTATTAGAAATTACTTCTTCACAAACATTCCTCTGCAGCCTGAGTAATTTTATAATTTCAAATTCATACTAAACTGTAGTAATTTCGCTGATTATGGTTTCTTTGTCTGTTCCTTCTTTTGTTATTTTTGTGAAATTCTTGAAATGTAACTTATTTTTCCTTAACTACATCTTGCCACTTACGCCCTATTTTGCTGTTTTCAGAAAACAGCTATGCCCTAATTTCTGATCTGACCTTATCTCATCAAATCATATCTATAGTGTCTATTCTGTTATCTCGTTCTGCATTATATTTCTGATTCAGTGTTATAACTTGTTATTTCTCTTCTCTGGTGTCCTCCATTAATATTAATATTATACTCACTTTCATGTGTTTTCTTTACTCTGGTGTCATTTCATTATGATTGCTGGTTGCAGTACAAAGTGGTTTGAAATATATCTGTCTCTTTTACTGATATCTGTGTCTATGTTAATGCCTAGTGTGGACATCAATAAATGATCTAGTATGCTCCTTTACTATGTAGCTTCTTGGAGAACACTATAGGACACTCTTAACCCTTTGTTTATAGAGCTCTCTCCGGATGTTTACCAAGCCCTGTCAACATTTCCTCTGAAAATATTTTTGAACCTTCCTGTGATATTCAGCATTGTCACCTTACAACAAGTAGTTCTCCTGTTAAGGTTATGGGGTACCTTCTGTGAGGAGTCTACATGGCACCCTATGTTCACATGGAATTTCATTTGGTTCTTTGGTTTCCACTGATATTCCAAAGACATGCAGTTGGTCAGTTGGTGATGTCTCTATTGTAAATATGCATGTGGAGGTGAGTGTGTGTGTGTGTGTGTGTGTGTGTGTGTGTGTGTGTGTGTGTGTGTGTGTGTGTGTGTATTAGTGAAAAAAGGCCTGGGAGATATCCCCCTTGCTTAGAAAACTCCATAGGTGTAGATGGATGTTCACAGGGCTGCTAGAGGAGTTGACTGTGATCTGTAAGGGTGGATTGGTGTATGATATTCTTTATCACCACAAAGTCTATCCTGTTGAGAGTGTAGAGTAAAATTATGATCATCTCCCACAATTTATAGATAATTTCTGGATAAGTGGTCTTCAGTGGTCGAATAACTCTTTAAAGAAAGTGTGTCCTCATTCAGTGCATAGATATTAATGAGAACTATTTTAGTATTTCCAGCTTTCAATTTCCAAATTGTCAATCTACTATCTGAAGTATTTTGGATTAATTATGCGCATATTTTAATGTTATTATGAAAAAAAAATGGCAAACAAATTTTTCCTCTCTCTGTTTTAAAGTCTTTAATAACTTCTGGGAATTCTCCCTCCTTATGCTGTCCAAGACATGATAAGTTACTCTCCCCCCAAATGGGGAACAGACCCTTGGGCTATCAAAGGATATAGATTATTTGCCAATGAGAGATGATAAGTGATTAGTGAAGTGTAACTGGCCCTCAGCCTTCAGTCTCCACTGTCAGTGTCTTGCAATATCTGCAAATTCTTTGATAGCATTCAAAACACTATATACTAGTTAACTAAAAAAGTACAGATATTGCTCATTTTTAATTAATATTAAGAGAGTATACTTGAAACAGAGGAAGAAGCACATCATTTCCTTGTTTATATATTTACTATTATTTGTCATGTAAGCAGTACTGTACCTTTCTTTCTTGGACCATAGTCATTGTTTTGTTCTTGTTTATTAGTGCCCATTTTGAGATAAACTTTCTGGATGAGTTATGGAAAAGTCCATGAAACTATAATGTATAATGTCTGCAGAAGGAGAGAGACTGGTTCAAAATGCAGCTCAAAGAAGTACACGCCTAGCTCTCTAATTGAAAACTGTGCACATAAGCATTGACATAAACCATGTCTAGTTTGCTTTTCCTTTGTATAACTAGAAATACCGCCTTCCCTCATTGCAGTATTATAAAAAGGCAATCCTTTCTAAAAGAGTTATATCATACTTTCATAACGGCAGATTTTATCAGAGATAAGAGACTAATCTTGTGCTGTCCAATGCAATTTATGGATTCTTCTCATTCACTAAAATAGTTTAGAACTGTAAATAGCGTGGGACAAAGATACATCTGCCTGGGAGCAAACTGTTATGGGCTGTGACTATCAGTTGACAATAAGGCATGGACTTGTTAGCTCCCTGTGTACATAACTGTAACAAGGAAGTTATGCTGCTACAGTTACTGACTCACAATAAGATATTGTGTTCATGACAGAAGCTGCTTTATCACTTTATCTTCCATGTTTTTTTAATTAATACCAGAATGTGGTACTGCAATTGATCTCAACTGGCAGCTGTGGAACTGCTGGGCTTTTTTGTGG